>NC_141076.1:54681447-54968947 GCF_041138505.1 Cibotium barometz
GATGTTGTAGTTATAAAGTCCGATGGATTTTGGCTTTGTTTAGCTACTTTGGGTGCCAAATCCACTAGGGATGGGATAGAGTTGGTTGGTGTAGTTTCTTAAGCAGACATAAGGCCTGTCAATCGTTGCCACTCACTTTGTACTATGCTCATGAGGTAATTGGCAACCTCTAGCACTTTTTCAAAGACACCAATAAACAATAAGATTTCTTGCCAATTAATACTATATAGCTATTGGGTAGCCAAATCCATAAGAACTTGCTTCTTAATATTGCATTGCCAGTCTCAGGCCTTAAGCAATCCATTTATCTAGGTGCTTAAGCGTCCTCTAGAATTTGGGCTAGCATCGGAGGACATGGTTGAAGGGCTAGCCTCTGGTTAAGATTGTGTTGGTAATGTGGGAGCTATGGGGTTGTCTTGGGAGGGTTAATCTACTAGCCTTTGTTGAGCACAAATCTCAATTTCTTCTTTCATTGCATTAATAGCTCACCACATGGCTGCTACTCTTTTAGCTTCCTCTTTGGTTCTACCATCAAGCATAAGTTTTTGGTTGGGGGTGGTGTTCAGTCTAGCGTCACTACTAGCTAGTGTGCTAGTAGCAATGCTAGCACACTAGTGTGGGGGTGGTGCTCAGTCTAGCTAGTGTGCTAGTAGCAATGCTTGGTCAACTTAGGTTTTGGGCTTCATCTAAGGAACCACACAAAGATGTGGTGTCACCTAGTGCTAGCCTAAGGTTTCCTTGTATGCTCGTGACCATGGGATCTCTATGAATGTAGAACCCATCATCAGCTTGTCGGAGCTTTCAAGACATGTTGTTGGGGAAGTTTTAGCTATTCCAAGCCTTTGATATCTATTCTAATGGTTAGTGCAATCAATTATAGGCTTTTTTGGGTGCCCGAGAGTGATGGGGTTAAGCCACAATGTAAGATTCCTCCCTCCAACTTTTGAGGTGTGCAGGTGTAAGAACCTCCCCTTCTGATCTTATAATTATTCCCCTCTCTAAAATAAAAGAAAGATCATGTTTTACCTTGTTTTGGCCTGGAGAGAGAAAATGTCTAGAGGAGGAAAGTAATTCAAAATTGAGATACTTTTGGATATAAAAATCCTCCTAGTGTCTAAAATGGTTTCTCCTGAAACAGAAATTCAAAAAGAACTTTCCAATAAGCAATTGGGATTAACTGAAAATAGGTATAAAGGACCTTAGACTAAGGGTCCAGATTTTCAAAAAAAATTGGATTATGGTCCATTAAGGTTCCTATGGACCAATAACATTAATCCAAATGTAGGGAGGAGAAAAATTGAAGAATAAAAGAAAACCCCCCCAAAAATGAGTAAATGCTCACATAAGATGAAGAGTGGACTAAGGACCAAAGAAAACAATTAAAAAAACAGAATTTTGACACCTCAATGTGGGGATCTTCCCTCATGAAGTAGGTAGCTTTTTCTCATCATTACCCCCAATTCTTAATCAATAAAATGAGATATTTTCATCTCTCCTCTCTCCTGTTTCAAAACTAGATCCAAAAAGTAAGCTGAACTAACCCAAAAATGGTCAAAAATTGACCAAACTGATCTGGAAAATTCTAAAATTAGTTTGTTTGGTTAGAGGCTCACTTTTTCCTATAGATAGAAGCCTCCCCCTTTGTAAAAGCTTAATGGTGTTTATGCACTGTTACTCTGCTCCTGTGTCCTAGGCCATCTACATTGAATTTTTTAATAATTCAATTGTTTTTGGCCTAATCCTCTCCAAAGTGAATTGGTGGCCACTCTTGCTTCAAACAAGAGTAGAACCCTCAATCCCTCAAGCCAAAGGAGAGCTTACAAGCTCCATGTAAGCTAATTTTCTTACTTGTTTAATGAAAAATCTATGGTTTCCTTAATTTTTATGGTTTACAAATATTGAATTCAATTCAAATGCTATGCCTTTGATAAAAAGGCCACCCCCTTCTCTTCTTTACATTCCAACCCTTCTTAACCCTAGAAAGATTAACTAAGAGATTAATTAAACTCTTCTTATTGTTTACTCTCTTGAATTTAGAAAATTATGTAGATTAGAGTTCTATAAATCTAATTTGAGTTAATTTAAGTTAAATAAAGAATGATAAAGATGAGAAATGGTCAACCATACAAAGGAGGTTATGGAAAAAAAATTTCATAATTTTGTGGAAAAGAAAGTTTATTTTTATGTTATTCCAAAAGAGTAATTTCCACCATTTTTGCATCTAAAAGAAATATTCTAATTACTCCATGTACATATTCACCTATGAATATGCATGGATATCACTGATATTAATTATTAAATTTGATTTCTATGCATAGAAAGATGCATAATGAAATTTTTTTATTATAAAAGTGTTATTCTTATTAAATTTTACTTTTATGCATAGAAAGATGCATAAAGGAATTTTTTTTAATTATAAAGTGTTATTCTTATTAAATTTAATTTTTATGCATAGAAAGATGCATAAAGGAATTATTTTTATTATAAAAGTGTTATTCTTATTAAATTTGATTTTTATGCATAGAAAGATGCGTAAATGAATTTTTTTATTACAAAAGTGTTATTCTTATTAAATTTGATTTCTATGCATCAAAAGATACATAAAAGAATTTTCTTATTATAAAAGTGTTATTCTTATTAAAATTGATTTCTATGCATAGAAAGATGCATAAAGGAATTTTTTTATTACAAAAGTGTTATTCTTATTAAATTTGATTTTTATGCATAGAAAGATGCATAAAGGAATTTTTTTATTACAAAAGTGTTATTCTTATTAAATTTGATTTTTATGCATATAGAAAGATGCATAAATGAATTTTTTTTATTAGAAAAGTGTTATTCTTATTAAATTTTATCTTTATGCATAGAAAGATGCGTAAAGGAAATTTTTTTATTACAAAAGTGTTATTCTTATTAAATTTGATTTCTATGCATAGAAAGATGCATAAAGGATTTTTTTAATTACAAAAGTGTTATTCTTATTAAATTTGATTTCTATGCATAGAAAGATGCATAAAGGAATTTTTTTAATTACAAAAGTGTTATTCTTATTGAATTTGATTTCTATGCATAGAAAGAAATTTTTTTTATTACAAAAGTGTTATTCTTATTGAATTTGATTTCTATGCATAGAAAGATGCATAAAGGAATTTTTTTATTACAAAAGTGTTCTTCTTATTGAATTTTATTTCTATGCATAGAAAGATGCATAAAGGATTTTTTTTTACAAAAGTGTTATTCTTATTGAATTTGATTTTTGTGCATAGAAAGATACATAAAGTAATTTTTTTTATTACAAAAGTGTTATTCTTATTGAATTTGATTTTTATGCATAGAAAGATGCATAAAGGAATTTTTTATTACAAAAGTGTTATTCTTATTAAATTTGATTTTTATGCATAGAAAGATGCATAAATGAATTTTTTTTTAAGCGTTATTCTTATAAAAATTAATTTTTATGCATAAATAGATGCATAAAGAAATTCTTTTTATTTTAAAAGTGTTATTCCTATTAAATTTGATTTTATGCATAAAAGGATTTTTTTATATAAAAGTTTTATTCCCATTGAAGTTGATTTTTATGCATAGAAAGATGTATAAAGAATGCTTATATCAAAATTAGAATTCTCTTAAATTCTATGTTTAAATTCTATGAGTATTTGATAAATTAATAATTAAATACTCTAAGAGAGAAATTTCTATCGTTTTATATTCACACGGATTGTAAAAAGAGAATTCAGGAAATCTATCGAGATCGAAATAGATAAATGATTAATCTATTCCTCATTAGAATTCGTAACTAATTTAGAAATCAGTTAAGTGAATATTCAAAGAAAGAAATTCAGTAAAATAGTAACTGAATTATCAAACCTTTTTGAGAAAGATAGATCAGAAAAAATCTTATCTGACTCGAACCTTGAATCAGACTATGACCAAGACCAAACTCTTTCGTCAGTTTCGAGGAAAGAAGGTGTGACTAGTTTAGAAAAGTACACTCAAAACTCCTGCCAAATCTGAAACTAAGTTTGAGACACTTCAAATTGATCTGTGGATCAAGGTTATAGAATTCAAGGAATTCTGGCATGAAATTCAGAATTTCGATCAAGAAGTTTTGGGAATACTGATTCAAGAAATACCCCTTGTATTCAAAAGAAAATCAAACTGAAAACTTGCATAGAAACCCTGTTTTCTTAAAAAACTTACGCCAGAATGCTAGAGGGAGCATAGATGTGAATGAATGGATGAGATGTAATATGATGTGAATCGGGATGTGAATGAATGAGATGTGATGACATGTCAATCAGATAGATGTGAATGAATGGATGAGATGTAATGTGATATGAATCCGGATGTGAATGTGTATGTGAAGAATAAGAATGTGATGGACGTGAATAGATATGATGTGATGTGAATCGGGACGTGAATGAATGAGAATGTCATGTGAATCGGGATGTGAGTGAATGAGGGAGCAAAGGTTTCATCAAAGTCGAAACCCTCTATCTATGCAAATCCTTGTGCAACCAACCTAGCTTTATATTTTTCAAGTGAGCCATCAACCTTATACTAAGTTTTCCAAACCCATTTGTTACCCATTACCTTTTTGTTTGGTGCTCAATCAACTAGCTCCAAGGTGTTGTTCTTTATGATGCTGTCATACATAGAGTGCATTATGGCTTTCCACTTTGGATTTGCTAAGGCTTCATCCAAGATGGCTGGCTCCTTCACCATCAAGGCCATACTGACAGTGAGATCAAATGCTCTTCTCTACTTCTCTATTCTCCTTGATATGTGCGGTCCATCTGTTGAAGATTCTAGCTTCTGAGGTACTGGATTACGCTCATCAAAGAGCTGTTATGCCCACTTTGGAAGTGGCTTTCCTTGTGGTGCAGCAGCAGGCTCTTGTGATGTGCGAGAGTCCATCCTGTGAAAACTCCTCCTCCTTGAGATGAAATCTGATTGGTTGGTTGGCTCATGGTGGACTATTTCTTCGGTTGATGATAGAGTGGACGAGCCTCCTTCCTCCATTGAGTGTGGCTGTTCTGCAAATACCACATCTCAGCTGGCCACAATCTTCTTTTCCTCTCTGTATCATAGAGCCGATATGCCTTCGACTCTTGACTACATCCAAGAAAGATACGCTTCTTGCATTTGGCATCTCGTTTGGTCCTGGATGCATCTAGAATATACACATAACATTCACAGCCAAATGTTCTGAAATGAGAAACTGAAGGTTTCTTACCAGAGTAGGCCTCTTGAGGTGTAACATCCTTGAGTGCCTTTGTGTAGCTCCGATTGAGGACATAAACTGTTGTGTTGACTGCTTTAGCCCAAAATATATTGGCCAAACCCTTTGCCTTCAATATGCATCGAGCCATCTCCATGACAGTTCAATTGTGGTGTTCTACAACACCATTTTGCTGAGGTGTGTGAGCAATGGTGAGTTGGCACTTGATGCCATTCTCCTTGTAGGCTATCAAATTCCATTGAAAGGAATTCTCCTCCTCGATTTGTATGAAACTTCTTCACCTTCTTTCCTGTCTCATTTTCCACAAGCTTATGCCACTATTTGAACTTGCCAAAAGCTTCAGCCTTATCCCAAAGGACATAAACCCACATCTTTCTACTGTAATCATTGACTAGCAGCATAAAGTAAGAAGATCCCCCTAATGCAGTAGTAGACATTTTAAAGTTCAGCATGTACCAGCTCTAGAGGAGTCTTTGCCCGATTGCTGCTTTCTTGTGGAAGTGCCTTGCGTTGCTGTTTGCTCATCATACAAGCTTCACATGGTTCCTGCAATTCTGAAAATGCAGGTAAATTAGCTACCATACCCTTTTTCTACATCTCCTTTAGCACTAGAAATCCAGTGTGACCAAATCGCTCATTCTAAAGCTTCCTTGTGCTCTTATCTGCAGACATTGTAAGGGCACTCAGCTCATAGAGATTATTGCGCCTTACTCCTTTGCCAACTAGTTTTCTTGAAGTGTACTTCAAGCCCATGAACTGTCATCACAGCTGATAGCAGATTTATCTTTATTTGGGGTACATAGAGCACATCTGACAACTTCTTCTCTTCACCTGCCACAAAAGATATGGTTCCAGACCCTTTGGCTGGACATTTAGCATTATTCCCAACAACAACACTAATGGGTTCCTATAGGAGGCTTCGAGAAACTATACCAGCCCTTCTTACTGGTCATGTGTCGAGATGCTCCACTATCCAAAATCCATGAATCATCAACTGGAGCATGAGCAGATGAACATGCCTCTTAAATGGTGACCCAAAGTTCAAGCTCGGTCTCGATATTATTGATTGACTCCTTTCCCTTCCATGAAGACTTCAAGGTGTCATTATTCTTGTCAGCCTACTTCTTTCTATAGTTTTTGACAGCGTGACCCTTGTCACAGTAAAATAACAACTCCCTTGAAACTTCTTCTTCTTTGGCTTCTTCTTCTTCTCATCAGAAGATGTCACACATTTGCATGATTGGTCCTATACTATCAGCCACCACTGCTCTCCCCAATGCTTGCGTTAAGGCTTTTGGATCAATTAGGAGGGCTGGAAGTATTGGTGCATTAAGGGAACAGGTGGTATGAAGGGTGCTTCCGAGTGTAATGGCATGAATTCTGAAGGAGTAACATGAGTCCGATAGGTGGAGAGCGTAGAGGAATTCTCATAGGTACCGGCAATAGCATATGAGCCAAGGGTGCCATTGGTCTAGTCATTTGTGAGGATGTCCCCCTACCTAGTCTCGATCTTGTGGTCTAACTTAGTGAGTTCAATCATTGACTTTGTTTTCCCTTAGGCACCCATACCTTCTTTATTACATGATGCGGTAGAGTGATGTGCTCGATCTGGTTCCATTTCTGCTTTCTATTTCCTTTCCAACTTTTCTTGGCTGGTTTGGTTGTGGTAGTTGGTGGTGACGAGGTTTTTGCATAGATAGTGTTGTTACAGGATTTCATGGTTTGGGTACCCAAATTTTCCTATTTCCTTCATAGTATCCTTGTGCTTTTAACAGTCTTTTGGGAACCTAATAGTGCTAAACATGAGGCTGCTAACCCTTAGAGGTGCACTGTGTGGGATGGGATTTGGGATTCTACCTGCCACACTTGTTGCTTCCTTATGGGGTACTAGTGGTGTTTCAGGTGTGCAGGGCTACAACGGTTGCTCAAATTTGTGATTGTGGCCGGGGTCTTTGGTAATCCATAAACGGGAAACGTACATCTACAACCCTTGGTGGGCAGTCCTTTGCTCCCAATTGACTTCGTAATTCATAGCAGAGATCTAGCTTTGTCCGAGCAACATTTCCTTTTCCAAGGCACCTGCAGCATGACAAAAACCTTAAATGGCCAAGGATTATTTCTGGTGGAAACATTAACTTTCAAACATCTAAATATCTAATGGTTCCAACTTTCAACTTTGGCTATTGTTGGCTCCAACTCTGGCTTTTTCAATTTCACCTAGGTCTTATACAAGAGTAAGTTGTGACTTTCCCCTGAGTCAATTAGTTGTTTTTCCTTCCAAATAAAGTGCTACCTAGAGTTGCAAGCTCTTTCTCGAGGTCTTCTTCCTCAATCAAGGTTAGAGTAGCTATGTTTATTTGGAGTGTCGGCCCGTTTTGTTTTGCTTTGGCTTGGGCTACCCTCACCTTAACCTCTTCATGTGCATCCTTCTTAATTTTTTCTTGCCTAAACTTTTCTTATTTCTTTTTGTGTGCCTATTCCAACATGTATTGGGCTAAGGGCCCATAGTATTTCTTAAGTTTTCTACCATTTATGTAGCCTTGCATCTCAATTCATCAATGGTCTCGATGCAAGCTATACCCTGGTGTGACAGGAGCTCTACAACTCTGAATGGTCCTAACCTGCAATATTTTAGTTTTTTCCTCTTGGAAGAGCCAACCCCATAACCATGTATCGTTGGGTCTTCCCTTCAAGCTGCAATGCAACTACCCAATATGGGTGTGCTAGTTCGTCTATCACATGCTCACTCCCTTATCACCCAAAATGCTCCGAGTGAAGGTAGAGTTTCCTATGCCTAGAGGCAAAAGAGACCATCTTTCATGGTGCTTCTCTCACATAAAAGACAACTGAAAAAGAAGCTAATCAAAGGGAGCAACCTATGAGCAATCTTTTTCAAGCAAGCAACCATCTAACATGCAAGAATCCAATAGCACACATGCAAAGAATGGAGAAGAGAAGAGCTCACAAGCATTCAATTACAAGGAAATGAATGTGTATTGCTTAGTGTTAAAATTGACTTACATGCAAGTGACTAGTTTTCAAACTAGGCCGACCAAACTTTAACATGATACAACCGATAGTATTCGTCTTAAGCAAGCATGCACATGAAGTTATGTACACAAAATCCTTAAGACTTTCCTTATTTCACATCAAGTTCAAGGTTAAGGCTGCTTTATATGTTCCGATACCGTCCTACAAAAGATAACTTCGTTCAAGTAGATAAGATGCATACAATAGGTCGGGCAATCGAAACCATGTTAATTTACGAAGTGCTTAACAATGCTTGATTAACAGTGTTGCACCAATTATCTCATTCGTGCTCTCTACATCCACTATCTAGAGGAAAACATCTAAAAGATCTCTTGAATATGCAGTTGCAATGAGGAAGGTTGTCTCCATCTGATGGGCTTCCAACATCGGGCTAGCTATAACTAGAGAGATCTCTCTAATGTGACACCGGGAGCCTCAGTTGCTCTAGTGCCAACATGTAAGTTAACCAATAAGCATGCTAGTATCATCCAAGTCCAAGAGCCCGCCTGATTGCCGTGTTATGGCCTCATCCTGGATTGGAAGAAAGAAAACTGCCAATGGAGGATTGTGAAGTATCTCAGACTTAGATCCCAAGGCCTCTCTACAGAGGTCTCTCTGTCAAGGTAGATCTATCAGATAGTACTAAACATCAGATAGTGCTGATACCTCACAGTACACCGGACATCTCGAGAGAGTGCTTTTCCATCTCGCTGTCTTAGGGAGAGCACATCTCTATGTCCTGTCCTCTTTCGCAATGCCCTCTACTCTCCCAATCTGCACCCTCGAGCAGTATGATGACACTTAGATCTATCTGATCAACATCTGCATGGCAGGTAACGTGTCTGTAAGGATAGCCAAGTTTCTAAATAAAGGCATCCTCTGTGATCCGTAAACAATGGTCACTATAGAACTACATCTTCATGAGAAACTGCGGGACATCTCACTTAAAACCTTTCTCAGCTTGGTGATATGTCGAAATCTTATGGCGCTGTGGTATATGTTTTTGAATCAGCATGGGCACGTGTGAGGTGTGGTATGCAATTGACATGTATTTCTTATGAAGAAAACTGAAAATTTAACATTTTACATAATTATTTGCATTCATACAAATCTCCTTCATGGAGTTACCTCTTGTAAAGAAGAAACATTATCAAAAAGACCAAGAAAAGGGAAACTGTGTACAAACTTGAGACTACTGTATTTTCACTATCATCCTCCCTTGACACCACCTATTAGTTCTAACCACACTTTCAAACGCCTAATTCAAAATTTCCCCCAGCCAGTTCAAAAGCTTTGTTGCCAGTTTACAACATGACCTTGGGTACAAGGATCCGGAGAAAGCCATCACTGTTGTGTCAAAAAGGCGCACATAATTAGAAATTCAAACTAACAGCTTCTATGCAAACTAGTACATACGCACACAGGTGCCCACATCTCAGAGAGAAAGATATTACTTACATAAACTCTGCAGAAATGAACTCAGTATTACTGTCCTTTGGGAGCGGCCATAGCACCCTATATGGACCTTGTGCCAGCTCTTTACGATGATAAAGAGCTTCTTGACTACCTTTATTATGATCTACCCACCACTCGGTTGCACGTGTTCCAAAGACTATTAGCCTGCAAAAGTCCCCAAATTTGTATGTAGGATTGGTCAAGGATAATGTACAAGACCCCACAAGGCTGATGAAGCAGCTTCACTAGCTCAGAAAGAAAATTGAAACACAATACACCATCTTACCTATCATTGTTCACCTCTACACGTATACTTTCTGCATTGACACCAGGTAACTCAACAGTGACAACGTATGCAGCTCTTGACTCAGCAATGTCCATACGAGGCAGCCATTCAAGTCCTACACAAAAGGGCACAATACAATATTACAATCACTTCTAAATCTATGAAGGCTAGCATTGATAAGAAGTCAAAACGCATATTAATATACCAGTGTTCTTATCAATTGACTGTTGCATCTTTCCATGATCAGGTTGTGGATCCAATGCCTTGTCGTCACTAGATTGTACCCTTCTAGAAAAAAGGGGTCCATCTGAGGACAGACCCCCATACTCTCTAGCATCCTTGAAGTGTAAGGATGGCCTGCTAAAGAGAGGATCTCCTTTTGTTTGAAGGGGAGAATTCAGGATCCCATAACTATGGACTTGTTGAGGAGCTGAATCCTCCTTTTCAACTGAAAGCATTACCTGTACCAAAAATCCAAGGTGGCCAGAACTGGAATATGCCTTAAGTTCATATATTAAAGCAATAACAAATTTCAAATAAAATATAATTTTCTAAAACAAACCTAAGGTACCTGAGAATCTATGTTTTCCCTCATATAAAATGCCTGAGTATGACTGCCCTGCCTGGCATACAGAAGCCGGCTATCTTTCCTACTACCTGGTCCGATGCCTGAGCTAGCACTACAAACCTGCAAAACCATTTGGATTGACTAATCAGAACACTAATAAATTTGCAATTAAGAATAATTTTCTTAAAAAAGCCTTCCCATTCGCATCTAGGTACCTGAGGTTCTATGTTTTCCCTCATGTAAAACGCCTGAGTATGACTGCCCTGCCTGGAATACAGAAGCCGACTATCTTTCCTACTACCTGGTCCAATGCCTGAGCCCACACTACAAACCTGCAAAACCAATTGGATTGACTATTCAGAACACTGACAATATCACACTTTGTTTTATTGATTTCCTTTATTCATGAATAAAATGTGGGCAAATGTGCCTTCCTTAATCTGATACTACTGTTCTGAGCTTGATTAAAGAGCCATCCCTGCAGATGAAAAAATCAAAAAGAGTATCGACCACTGGAACCAAACCCACATCGGGTCAGATACCTGAGTCGTCCACCATCCTCAGTCCTCTGGGTCTAAGCCTCCAATCAATCGGCTACCCAGGCTGCAAGGATCACAATGTGGCTAGGCAACATCTCAAATCATAAACTCTCCACCCCCCTTCAGAGGTTGCAGATAGTTTTGCATCAAGTCTTTAGGGTGAAGGTTGAGAGATGTAAACCAGTACATAGACTAAAACATGATCATCCAAGAAAAAGGCAAAGAGCATATAAAATTTCACAATAAGATGCAAAATAAATTTGGAGTCCATATTTTGGCAATCAAAAAAGACCTCATGAATTTACTTCATTAAACAAGGGGTTTTTTACAATAAAGTACTAAAAGTACCCAAAAATTTTCTCAGTTTCCCAGGTGACCTGGAGCTTGATCATTTAAGAGAGAAAATCCATCAAATTTCCGGTTCCACGAAATCAGTTTTCTCAAGCCACTCTTGGACCCATGCAAAAGTGTGCGGATTCACATGTGCATCCCATGCAGTGGAGACCTCCCGGCACCAAAAGACAACGCATCGATCGTCTTCCACTACATGGTAGGACTTAGGTTTCTCAACTTTGGGTTTATTCATGTCCAATCCCATAGGACTCTAAACCATGCTTTCCTGATGTCACGCGCATCCCGCACTTGGATGCCACGTAGACATTTCTGTACAGAAGGTGCAGGACCTGGGATGGTGAACTAGTCCCATGTGAGCGCAGTCCGGGACGAGTCAGCCAGGGATCCATCTCAGTCGTCCGAGGTCAGGTGTGCATTGTCCTGCACATGAGTCCAAGGTCAGGTGTGCACTGTCCTGCACATGAAACAGTGCCAGTCCGCGCTGTGAGTCTCCCTCTAGAATGATGTCAGTGGTTCTGTGTATCTGGTATGGTACCGGATGCCAGATCACTGAGTAGATAGTGGTTAGGACAAGGGGCCAGCCCATAGGGCTACCCCGGATCTTAGGGTGGGCATGAGAATGGTGTGGAATCACCCCCATGAGGGCCAAGAAGGCCCAGGCTGAACCCACCAGCCATGGAGGGGCTGTAGGACAGCCCTAGGGCAAAGATAAGGCTATTTCCAAGAGATTACAGCCTTTATATGGCTGTAGGGCATGTATGGGGCAGCCCATACAGGCTACCCAGCCCTTGGATTGTGGGCAAAAGCTGTGTCCAGCCAATCAGAAGCAGGCGCATCATGTCCAGCCTTTTAAGGAAAAAAGGCAGCATTTTATGTTAATATTTTCAGCATTTATTGCTGAATTTTCACCAGTCGTGGGACCTTTGTGCTGGCTGCCTGTTTATCAGCTCGCCGACTGCTCATGATTGGGTAGTATAAATAGTGGAGGCCACAATCCCATTCATTCATCTCATTCTCCACCAAGAGCTTAAGCATAAGAGGCTAGACAAAGCCAAGAGAGTGCTTAGCAAAGGGGTGAAGGATTCAGGTCAAGGGCAGGGTATTCCCAGCCAAGAAAAGGTCCAAGATTGCTGTATTTTCTTTCAGATTTCTCATCATTCTAATAAAGCAAATACACCATCCGTGGTGGGGGGCCCTACAGAGGGTAATTGGGACCCAATACTGTGTCCTCTCCACCTCTCCCTCCCTCTCTCTATTTTCTGCACTTCTCCTTTCAGTTTATGCGTTAATTTCCGTCGCGAAAAGAGTGCTGAATTCTGAGTATTGCAGTTACCGATTCTTCTCCGAAGCTTCCGCATATTACAGTGGTATCGGAGCCTACTTCAAGTACAAAGATTCAGCAAAGAAACCAAAATTTTTTCTTGCTCGTGTGGTTGGTTTTTAGACGCCGGTGGGCTACCCCTTTCGGAGTGACTCCTGTCCCTCGAAGGACGGTTGGTTTTTAGCCTCCGGAAGCCTCCGGAAGCCTCCCACACAGATAGTGGATGGTCAGATTGCGTTCCGGAAAGGAATTGCATTTTCCTGCTATGGTGAGCTTCGATGACGAGAGAGACCAAGAACCATGGGACCAGAGTGCACCAGGCAGCCCAGCTAGGGCACCAGGCTTGAGTGCCACAAACATGTTCCAGCAGATGATGCGAGCAATCGCATCACAGACCGCCAAGTTGGATGAGCAGAAGGCGCAGATCTTGGCTTTGGAGGAGCGTGCCCGCTCTCCACTGTCGCATTTTCCATCTCCTCCTCCCTCTCCTTCCGTATCCCAGATACCAGATCCTCGATACAAGGACCCTCTTGCGGGGTCACAGCCGCAGCCAAGCTCCTTGCTTGAGTTGCAGATGCGTGCATTGGAGATCCAACAACGAGAAGACGACGCCATGCGACGCGTGGAACACGAGCGTTACCTCAGAGCATTGGACGCCAGATTGACACCGGCGGCGCCCTCGAATCATTTTCCCGAGAAAATGAACTTCAGTAAGTATAATGGTAAACTCGATCCCACAACTCTTTATTCAAGGTTACATCAATGTAGGCATATGCTCACTTATGGTAGTGTTATGTGTGAACAAGGCTTAACCAAGGGCACTTTTTCCCATGTGGTTTTTTCCCTTGGATATCAAGTGTGAAAGGACACTCTCAACATATAATATTTTGTACTTCTATATTATATGGATGTGGCACACATGCAAGGGTTGACTTGCATTTTGTGGATACCACACTTTTGGCTCTCTCTCTCTCTCTCTCTCTTATTTCTGTGTGTGAGCTTCTCCATCCTGTACCTAACCCTAATGTGCAGGTTTGTGTGTGTGTGTGTGAGTCCAACACCAACAATTGGTATCAGAGCAGGTAGCTGGCCCTGGAATTCTGCCCCTGGAAGAAAACCTGCAGCAACGCCTGCAGAATTCCGTCACTGTCCGTCCAACAGTTTTGTCCGCGAGTTCCGGCCACCAAAAGCCGACGGCACTAGTGGGGAGCCTACCACCGCCACTCAGCCCACGGGCGGCACCTCCCTGCACAACCGGCAGCGATAATGCGCTTAGGCCCTCCGCCGCCCAGCAGCGCCCCCCGCTCCGTCGCGGTTCCGTTCCGGCCGCCCTCGCTGTTCCGCTCCGGCCGCCTATAGCCGCCTTCGACATTGCATTCCGGCCGCCCAGAGCCGCCGTCAACGCTGCTGCTCCGTTCCGGTTCCCCAACCCGTTCCGGCCTACCTGCGACCTCTGCTCGTCCTGCGCCTACGCCCCTCGGTACTCGCCCTACACCTGCCGCCTCCGTTTACTACTCCTCATCAACTGTGCAGCTCCCTCTTGCTCCATCTTCACGCCTGCGCTTGGCTGCAGGCCCCTCAACATACGCGCCTGTCTGCTCCCCACCTAGCACCTG
Organism: Cibotium barometz; assembly: GCF_041138505.1. NCBI lineage: Eukaryota > Viridiplantae > Streptophyta > Polypodiopsida > Cyatheales > Cibotiaceae > Cibotium > Cibotium barometz. Next base: position 54,695,862 of record NC_141076.1, read on the forward strand.
CTTCACACGTCCTGCCCTTGCCTGAAGGTATTCTCTGTACACATTTTTGTTCAAACACAAATACAAATTTTGCAGCCATTTCAGTGCAGGTCAGATACAATTTTGCAGACACTACAATGCATGTGGTGAAAATATGCAGATTTTGCAGACACTACAGTGCATGTGGTGAAGGGTTCAGGCGATTTGGGGGATTTCTCAATTACAAGACAAATTGAAAAAATTGGGCATGTTGCTTTGCTTGCAATTTGGGGGTTTTCAAAATTGAGGTCAAAATCAGCAAATTGAACCTCTTTCATTTGCAAAAATTTGGGGCTTCTCTGAAAATTGGCCAATTAGATGCACATTGAAGCGATTGGAGTGCATAAAAATTGGGGATTTTCATATTGGAGCATGTAATTGGGCATTACAGCTGTGATTTGTCGCGTATGTATACGCATTGTGTGTAATTGGACAATTTGGTGCAGGTTTACACTTGCTTTGGTTTGCAGGCATACATTTGCACAAGACATTTGGTTGCCTGGCAATACACATTGGTGCTTGGTTTGCTTGCAGGTATATTTTGTTGATATGGCACAGAATGCTACAGATCTATTTGGTGTGCTCACCCAAGAGGACAAGTTGGATGGATCTAACTACTCCCTCTAGAGTTTCATGATCCGTAATTTGCTGGTGCCAAAGGGCTTTGGGGTATCGTGTGTGGTGCTGACACACGCCCACTTACCATACAGCCAGCCACGCCTCAAAGGGGAGGTGCTCAAAGAGCTCCTGATGTAGAACCAGCTCCCACACAAGAGCAGAAGAGATGGGACTCTAGAGATGCACAGGCCATGTCATTGATAGCCCTTTCAATGAAAAGGACTATTATTCCGCACATTCGTTCTTGCAAGACATCGAAGCTTGCATGGGACACATTGGAAGCAATGTATCAGGTACGCAACAAGGCAAGAGTTGCCTACTTGAAGAGGCAATTGGATCTTCTTTCTATGGATGAGGGTGACTCCATGGCAGATCATCTCACCAAAGTGAAAGATTTGCAGGAACAATTGCTCAACATTGATGAGGTTATCCCAGACAGACAGATGATCACCAACACTCTTCATTCTTTACCACCTTCCTACTTGGGCTTTCACACCTCTCTCAACCTCTCAATGAGAGGAGGTGGTGATCCCGTCACTTTTGAAGAGCTGATGGGTTTACTCTTGCAGGAAGAGCAAACAAGAGCAAACTTATCGAGCAACCGTGGTGGAGACAAGGCATTTACAGCCAAGGATAAGGGTAAAGCAAAGAGCTTTAAGCATGGGGGACAACAGTCTAGCAAGGCTGGTCATGGACAGCCCTCTTCTGGTGGTGAAAAGTCTGACAAAGGGGATGCAAACAAGCCCAAAAAGAAGGGCAAATGTCACTACTGCCATAAGCCTGGACACTACATCAGTGAATGTAGGAAGCGGATTGCAAAAGAGAAAAGGAAAGAAGCAGGCAATGCAGTAGCAGACTCTTCTGATGACAAAGCACAGCAATCAGCTAATGTAATCCAAGAAAAGTACACTTTTTTGGTCACATGCACTAGTGGCACACCAAGTGCTTCAGACACTGATATGTCTTGCATTGCATCTGACAGACGGAATGCATCATGGTATTTTGATAGTGGTGCTTCGAGCCACATCACTTCATGCAAAGATGTATTTCAGCACTTGGTTTATGCTTCAAATGGCCGCACTGTATCATGTGCAGATCATACCACATATCCAGTAAAGGAAATTGGCAATGTCATACTTATTGCAGCCAATGGTGCAAATATATGTATGAAAAATGTATTGTATGTTCCAGGGATAAAGAAAAATCTCCTCTCCGTCTCAGCCATAAACGACCAAGGTTTAAAGGTTGAATTTGAAGATGGGAAGTGTTTGGTAAAAGACCCATCAAAGGGTTATGAAATAGTCACTTCTGGAACACGATACAAAGGCTTGTAAAAGCTGGACAGCTATGACAAGCGTACTTATGATGCAAATACAGTGGCTGCCCACACTCCTACTATGCATGATGCAGAGCTATGGCATGCTCGTTTTGGGCAGGTAAATTTTCAGAGTTCGATGCTTTTGCAGAAGCATCATATGGTTGATAATATGCCGCCTCTTGAGTCTCCACCAAGACATGTATGTGGGGGGTGTATTTTGGGAAAGATGCAACGAAAACCATTCCCCAAAGATGAAGCTGTTAGAGCTGAAAGTAAATTACAGCTCATACATAGTGATGTATGTGGTCCAATGCGGACACCATCCATAGGGGGCATCTTTACTTCGTCACATTCATTGATGACTACTCCAGGTTTGCTTGGGCTTACCCCTTGAAAGCGAAAGCAGATGTGTTTAAATGCTTTCGACACTTTGTAGCAATGGCTGAAAATATGTGTGGATGTAAAGTCCAAACACTCCGCTCAGATAGAGGTGGAGAATACATGTCAAATGCATTCAAGGATTATATGCTTCAAAAGGGCATCAAACACCAATGTATTGTGCCTTATACACCGCAACAGAATGGTGTAGCTGAAAGGAAAAATAGATCTCTCATGGAGATGGCAAGATGCATGGTGAAAGCACAAAAGTTGCCTCACAAATTTTGGATGGAAGCTATAATGTGTGCAACTCATGTGTTGAACAGGTGTCCAACAAAAGCTTTGGAAACCATAACACCATTTGAGGCTTGGTAAAGCCGAAAGCCAACAGTGAACTATATGCGTACACTTGGGTGTTTGGCATATGCACACCTGCCAGAACAACTCCGAACAAAGCTAGATGACAAAGCAATGAAATGCATTTTTGTGGGCTACAGCAATGAGAGCAAAGGATACCGTCTTTATAATCCAACTACACGAAGGATTTTTGTCAATAGAGATGTGGTATTTGCTGAAAATTCAGAACAGCCCATGTACAGCTTGTATAAAAGCAATGATACAGGCATACAGGACATGTTTGATGGACTTTTACCCATTGCAATTAGGGGGGATTTAGATCAGCCAGCCCCTACACAAGAAAATCCTCATGTAGAACATGTGGAACAGCCAGCCATTCAGCCCCCTTCTATGGAAGAAGTGGAAGATCTTGTCAGGGAAGAGCAAACAGCCATAGACACAGCCAAGTCAGTGCCAAGATGGTTGCTGAAAACTTTGCAAGAAAGCAAACTTAGAGCTCCACTCACAGGTAGAACAAGGGCTAGTTCCAGCCATGCTTTGAATATACATCGTGGGGAGTCTGCATTAGCAATGGGTGGTCTCTTTGATTCAGAAGAGCCTTCTTCTTATGAAGAAGCACATGTGAATGAGCATTGGGTGCAAGCTATGCAAGCTGAAATCTCTTCTATCATGAAGAACAATACTTGGGATCTTGTGGAATTGCCTAAAGGCAAGCATGTCATTGGAACAAAGTGGGTGTACAAAGTCAAAAGAAAGTCTGATGGTACTATTGACAGGTACAAAGCAAGACTTGTGGCTAAAGGCTACTCCCAGAAAAAGGGAATAGATTATGAAGAGACTTTTGCTCCTTCTTCGAGAAATGACCACAATAAGATCAGTCATTGCATTGGCTGCACATAAAGGATGGAAAGTGCATCAATTGGACATCAAAACTGCATTCTTAAATGGGGATTTACAGGAGGAAGTATATGTAAATCAGCCCATTGGTTTTGTAGTTCCTGGTGAGGAACATAAAGTATGCAGGTTACACAAAGCATTGTATGGGTTAAAGGAACCTCCAAGAGCTTGGTATGATAGGATACATGCTCATCTAACCAGCCAAGGTTATGTGAATAGTCCAGCTGAAAGCACATTGTATGTGAAGAAAACCGATGCCGATATTCTCATAGTCATCTTGTATGTAGATGACATGCTCATTACAGGTACTAGCAAAGCACAAATTTCAGATTTCAAAGCTGATTTGAAAGCTGAATTTGATATGTCAGATTTGGGGCCTTTACACTACTATCTCGGCATACAGTTTATGCATACAGATGATGGCATTGTTATGCAGCAAACTAAGTACATAAAAAGTTTGCTAAAAAGGTTTCACATGGATGAATGTAAGCTCATTTCTACTCCAGTAGAACCAGGTGTACGGCTTACTATGCATGATATTGGAGAGCCTTTTGAGGCCGGCATTTACAGCCAGGCAGTGGGATGTCTCATTTACTTGTGTAACACGAGGCCAAACATATCTTTTGGGGTGTCTTTGTTGAGCAAATTCATGCACAGCCCAGGCACAAAGCATTGGCAAGCAGTCAAACGCATTTTTCGTTATCTTAAGGGTACCCTAGATCTTGGTTTGTTCTATCCCGGGGGGGCAGCTTGCAGCTTTATGAATACAGTGATTCAGATTGGGCTGGTGATTATGATACCAGGCAATCCACCAGTGGGAATTGTTTTTTTCTTGGCAGTTCATGCATATCTTGGTTGAGTAAAAAGCAACCCACTGTTGCCACATCTACTTGTGAGGCTGAGTACAAGGCAGTCTTCACAGCTACAGTAGATTGTGTATGGTTGAGGAGACTATTGGCTAATCTTCGTGAGTGTCAACAGACACCCACCACCATTCTCACTGATAGCCAGAGTGCTATGACCGTGGCACGAAATCCAGTATTTCATGCACGTACCAAGCACATTGAGATTCATTATCACTATGTCAGAGAGAGGCTACATGCAGGGGAGATCAGTTTATCTTACTGCCCTACACAGGATAATGTTGCAGATCTATTCACAAAGGCTTTACCTCGAGAAAAGTTTGAAGCTTTCCGCAAAGCTTTGGGCTTACTCTCATACAGAGAGTGATCTGCTACCTTGTATAGGTTCACACTTCCACACTAAGGGGGGATTTGCAGGCATATGCTCACTTATGGTAGTGCTATGTGTGAACAAGGCTTAACCAAGGGCACTTTTTCCCATGTGGTTTTTCCCCTTGGATGTCAAGTGTGAAAGGACACTCTAACATATAATATTTTGTACTTCTATATTATATGGATGTGGCACACATGCAAGGGTTGACTTGCATTTTGTGGATACCACACTTTTGGCTCTCTCTCTCTCTCTCATTTCTGTGTGTGAGCTTCTCCATCCTGCACCTAACCCTAATGTGCAGGTTTGTGTGTGTGAGTGTATGAGTCCAACACCAACAATCAATTTGAAGCTTACTTTGCCGCAGTTAGGAAAACAGATACTGACAGAGTGATCTTAGCCAGTTGATACTTGGAAGGTGAGGCCATTTCTTGGTGGGCTCAGTGGGCTCATGCCCACACTAGAGCAGGTATGGCAGCTTATGTGTGGGAGGAGTTTGTCCGCGACCTTAAGCAGCGATTTCTACCGCCCCACTACCTTGAGCGACTCGAAGACCAGTTCAGGAAAGCACGTCAGAACGCGCAACCAGTCCTTCAGTTTGCCAATAAAATTTTGACTTTATGTTTGCAATCAGGCTTATCTGATACAGACAAGAAAGGGTAGTTTTTGTATGGCCTGGACACGCAAATCCAATGGGAGGTACGCATGTTTAGGCCAGTCACCTTTGAGGACGCACTCTCGCTTGCACAGAGTGCAGAAATGAAACATAATGGTGGCAAGCCCAAGACTTCCCAGTCGGCTTCTCCCAGGGCTACCGCCTCGGGGAGCAAAAGCCAGAACCAGATGGGGTCTTCCCCAGGACAGAGCCCGGGAGCCTCTGGCTCCAAGAACTCGAACAATGCGTCAAAGCTTACTCCAGACCAGAAAGCGGAGGCAGGCAAGACGGGTGGCAAGTTGAGTGCTGAGGAGCTTTCTCAGTACAAGGAGGAGGGTAAATGTTTCTTTTGTCATACAAAAGGACATACTTCTCAGGACATACTTCTCAGGATTGTCCTAAGAAGCCTCCAAAGCCCGCCGCCGCCGCCGCCTCCACAGCTTCCGTGGTGAGCTCAACTCCCAGACCCCAGCGGCTAACCCTAGTTCTTCAAACCCCGGTGCTTCAGTTGGAGCAATTATTAGCCGGGAGCTCGAAGATATGCAGAAGGGCGCCCATGACTAGGAGTATGAGCGCAACGAATTGCTCAAGTCCTTTGGCTACATAGGTGGCCAGAGAGTCGTTGTTTTGTTTGACAGCGGCAGCACGGAGGATTTGGTCACGGAACAGGCCGCTAGGCGTGCCCGTTTCAAGCTGACTTCGGTGGACAAACAGGTTGAGGGTTTTAGCACAGGTACGACAACGAGCGTCAAGTATGAAGCTCTATGTGCTAAGTTAGTGATTCAAGGCATAGAGTTTGTGCGTAATTTTATGGTTGCCCCTCTTGTAGGAGGGGCAGACATAATTTTGGGTATTCATTGGTTTCACAAGTTTCTCCCTGATGTCAAGTGGGACAAGCACACGTTCCAGATCAATCGGAATGTGTCAAACGCCCCAGTGACCATTAAGTGTGAGCCAGGTATTCCGAACTTTCCGCTCATAAGCCATTTACAGGCTAAGCGAGCAGTCAAGAAAGGCGCGCAGTGTGCGATGATTTACATCCAAACAGCCCAGACGGTGGCCAATGCTTCCGAGAAGTACTCGGTTCTCCATGAAAAGTTCCAGAAGATTTTTCTTCGGGACAGCCTCCCTCCCCAGCTCCCCCGTCCAGATCGGAGGATCACAGGATTGACCTCCTCCCAGGCTCGGAACCCCCGAGCAAGTTTCCGTATCGCCTTTCTAAGGCAATGGAATCGGAGTTGGACCGCCAACTCCAAGAATTGTTGCAATCTGGCTTCATCCGCCCCAGCGTGTCGCCATTCGCAGCACCGATCTTATTTGTCAAGAAAAAGGATGGGTCTTCCCGTTTGTGTGTCGATTATCGTGCACTCAACAAGCTGACTATCAAGAGCATATTCCCGATGCCTCGAATTGACTATATTCTCGAGAGGCTGAATGGAGCAAAGGTGTTCTCAAAACTGGATTTAAAGAGTGGGTACCACCAGGTGCGGATTGTGGAGGGGGACATCCCCAAGACAGCCTTCCGTACAGAACGGGCCCACTATGAATTTGTGGTCATGCCATTTGGTTTGACGAACGCCCCAGCATTTTTAATCGCATGATGATGCGTGTTTTCCGGGAGTTGATTGGAAAGTGTGTGTTCATATTTTTGGACGACATACTAATATTTTCAGCTACGGTTGAGCAGCATGACGATGTGGAGAAAGTTCTTAAGTTGCTGGAAAGCAAAGAGCTGTACGTCAATGAAAAGAAGTCAGAATTTTATCTGTGTCTAGGTGCATTACTTGGGATATATAATTAGTGCTGAAGGCATTCGACTTGATCCAACTAAAGTGGCCGAGATTGTCAACTGGAAAGAACCTCAGACGGCCTATGACATTAGCTCATTTGTGGGTATATGCCAAGCATATTCCACCCACATCGACAAGTTTTCTGACCTCTCGGCAGATCTCACCAATCTGCTAAAGGGGGTGAAAACAAGAAGGCAAAAGATTCGAATGACTCCACGAGCGTTGGAGGCATTCCAGAACCTCAAGGTGGCTTTGTCAAAAGCACCTTAATTAGCACTTGCCTCGTGGGATGATCCATTTCAGGTGATCACCAATGCGAGTAACATCGCAATCGGAGGTGTATTGCAACAGAATGGTCATCTAGTAGCTTACATGTCTCGTAAGTTACTGCCCGCCGAGAAGAACTACTCAGTTTATGATCGTGAACTCCTAGCAGTAATACAGGCCTTGAAACATTGAAAACATTTCCTGTATGGCCGTGACTTCGAGGTTCGCACTGACCATCAGTGCATTACGCTGGATTCAGACAACGCCAAGTGCACAGTGGAGTGATCGACAACACCGCTGGAGTCGGATATTCCAGCAGTTCGATGGTATGATTGAGTATCTTCCAGGAAAGGCCAATCCAATGGCCGACGCTTTGAGCAGAAAGGGACAAGTGTCTACGATTCAGACCACTAGACTTGACCTTGTTGGTACAGGGCTAGAGGACATGAAGCACACGTACGCGGATTCCGAGAAATTCGGTACTGAGTGGAAACAGGCATTGGATGCCACAGGACCATGCCATTTTCTGATACGCGATGGTTGGATTTTCTACAAAGGCCGACTATGTGTCATGAAGTTATTCCGGGCAGCTCTTCTCCATGATGCCCATGACGCCATTATAGGTGGTCATAGGGGCATGAATTCGACTCTGGAGAAATTAGAACGCCAATACTATTGGCCAAAGATGAGGCGTGATGTGTTTACATATGTACAACGCTGTGACATTTATCAAAAGGTGAAGGCTCCTCGTGGAAAGAAGATAGGGTTGTTATAGCCCTTGCGAATTCCTGAGGGTCCTTTCCAGGACATTTCGATGGACTTTGTCACAAATCTGCCTCCCAGTCCGAGTAAGCGTAATACACAATGCTTAATTATTGTTGATAGGTTTAGCAAATTTGTTATGCTTATTCCTTGCAGGGCCAATGTAACCGCTGAGGATGTTGCCCAATTGTTCATTCGACATTGGTGCCCCATTGGCGGGATTCCTAGAACCATAGTGTCAGACCGAGATGCCAAGTTTACCAGTCATTTTTGGAGGGCATTGTTTGATAATTTTGGTACTAAGTTGAATTTTTCCAGTGCATTCCACCCACAGACAGATGGCCAGACAAAGATATACAACCAGTTGGCCTTTGATGTGCTAAAGTGTTATGTCCACGATCAGCAAGGTAAGTGGGAATCGTATTTGCCTTTAGTTCAAGCTGTTTTGAATGATTCTTTTTCTTCAGCTATTGGCAGGACTCCATATGAGGCAGCGTTTGAAAGACCTTTCTAGTCGTCGTTAACCAGGACTTCGTCTTCAATACCGATGGCGAACAGAGTGACGGAGTCTTATCAGGAGATCTTAGAGTAAGTAAAAGACAGATTGGCTAAAGCGCAAGAGGCCTACACTCGACACACCAATAAAGACCAAAGGAATATGAAGTTTTCAGAAGGGGATTAAGTTTATCTTCGGATTATGAAGCAAAGATTGAAGCAGGTGGGCAAGCGATGCCCAAAGTTGTCTTTCAGGAGCTTCGGACCTTTTCCCATCCGGAAAAAGATTAATGAGGTGTCTATGCAGTTAAAGCTACCTCCGAGTTGGACTATGCACGATGTATTTTATGTCAGTTGGTTAAACCCATATGCAGGTCCACTCCCTTCAGAGGTCAAAGACGAAGCGAAACCAGACATTGTGGATGAAGCAGAAATTATGGTTCCAGAACAGATCCTTCTGCACCGTTTCAAGCATGGCTCAGGCCGAAGACTAGGACAGTTCCTCACGAAGTTTCACCATACCTAGAGTACAAGCTGATCCAATCACTTCCCTTTGAAGGAGGAACACCTGCTTCCGAAACTATTGAATGTCACCCTACAAATCTGCCTGGAGTTTGGCCATTTGCTCCTCAAAGTAAGATTTCTCAACACAGTGCCGACTCTGGTGCTGTCTGCCTAGTACACAAGAGTGTTCAGTGCACTGTTAAAACCCTTGCAACCCGCCTAGTTAAACTATGTACACATGTATCCATGATCAATCCCCATGTATGCACAGAAGCTCTCCACAATCGAGCATAAAGCTCCCTCCTTAAGATCACCTAATACACAAGCTAAACACACAAGGTTAGAACACCCAGAAGGGTGCAAGCAAACTCACCTCCCAACCATAGATTCCATCTAAAATCTCCCCAGAGCCAAGGGCTAAGGCTCCACTCTCACACGCCAAGCCAATCAGCGCTTGCATCCCATACCACCAGAGCGCGTCTCCTAAGGGACCCTTAGTAGGCCCACTAACTTACTAAGACTACTCTCGTCCAAGCAGAGACCAACTGTCAAGTGAGACAACATATCAACACAATAACCCATAAGCCCCTTTTATAGTGACTACTGCCACGATAAATAACCATCCTAAATGGCCAATAACCATGGATTATCAACGATAATGAACCCTAGCCACCTATGATGTACCTGCAGCCTTCTCCCTAATCTCAAGGATCCCCAAACTTGCTAAGATTCGGACCTAATCCTGAGGATTAGTGTTAGGTACATAACAGATGACTAGCAATGTCTAGGCCTATTTCTCTTGGAGACGCATCATCACCGAGATAGGCTATGCTGAGCACAAAGACTAACAGGAAACACTTCATAAAGAATCCTCACTGTACTTTACCCAAACACCACATGAGGTGACTAGACGGCGTGCCCATGAACAAGAGGATATTCAGCCCAAGCACACCTGAAAGAGTGCACAGAGCGGAAGCAAAAGGGCACTAGAGTGTGCTGAATAGAGAGTGCAAGAGAGAGAGAGAGAGATATGGAGCAACTATGCTGAATATACTGAAGCAAACAGCCCCAAGCAAGAGACACTAGTCTCATAAGTGAGAGAGCAAAATATGTACAAGCCTGAATGAAAAGTGAGAGGCCAACCCCACCTATTTATAGGTGGGTAGTGCTTGCTGACTGGGGCTGAATAACCTGGCCGACTGGTAAAATACCAAATGGACTGGGAAAAATCCCAGAAAAATATGGAAAATAGGGGTGGCCAGCCCACAATCAAGGGCCATGCAAAAGGGCCAAAAGGACACCAGAAATGGGCAGAAACTGGGGATGAATGTGCTAACACCTCCTCTCAGCACCAAATGCTGAACAAACTCTGAGAAGCCGAAGAAGTCGTCCTCTGTCAAAGACAAAAGAATGCAGCAACAACAGATACCAGGAAAGCTCCACAAGCAATCTCCACAGCAACTCAACTACAAAAGCAACAAAACAAGCTGCCAGGTACACTGTTCCTCTAGAAGAAAACAACCATGTAGGTTACGTCGTGCTGCTCCAAATATCGGTGCCAAACCCAAATGTAAACATAGTGCCACAGAAATCCCTAGAAGCTTGTAGCTCCAAGAAGATAATACCCTCAAAAGAAAGAGTCCATCTGCTCCAACTCTGTACCAAGAGTAGCCAAATGCTGTACAATAGCATCCTCCTCGAAGGTCGGCATTGCCAGATGTAAGAACTCAACTGCCCCCTCTAAAAACTGATGTCGGGATTCCACAAGCCCAACCAAATCCAAATCCAAATCCCAATCCTTCAAGACCTGGAAGTACCACTGTGTCCCAGGCACGGTCACGGACACACCTGACCACAATCCAGAATCCTCACACAGAGTAAGGGAAAGAGGAACATTCATAGTAGTGGTAACTAAAGTAGTAGTAGCCTCCTCAATAGCATCACACAGCGTACAAGCAGGCTCCTCCATAGAAGGCAAAGGGACCAGCAACACATCCTGGTCACTGGTTGTTGAAGAAAGAGTCGAAGGCGAAGCAATAGGAGACAAATCCCCCTCGAAAGCTGTGAGCAAAGATATCCCACTATCTGCCTCAAAAACATTACCAAAGATATCATCCAAGCAAGGAGAAGTGTGCACAGAAACTGAAGGCAAGGCAACAAGAGAAACAAACTCCTCAGATGCAGTGAGCAAAACTGGCCCACTATCCTTCGCTGCAAGAACATCTCCAAAAGAAGTATCCACAAGATCACTGGGTGCATAGCACCCACGAACAGAAACCATCTGCCGATCACTGGCATCACCATACAAGTCACAAAGCAACTGCCACACATAGAAAGTAGAAGCATCATCAAGAGCATAGATGAAGTGTCGGAGAACCAAATCCTGACAATTCAAGAGAAGAAAGCCATAGATCTATCTGTCAGTCTTCCTCCACCGACACACGTCCTCCGCAAAGGCAAGGTTCGGCAAGCACCGATTCTTGTACGAGAGACACTCCATCAAACCATAATCCCTGAGAATAGAAGTAACCCTCATAAGATAAAACTATCCAAATCAAAAAACACTGATATATGGCCCTTCCTCCCACCAAAACGCAGCCCTAAGAGGCTGGACAACACCCGAAAAATCCTCCTGTAGCATAAATCGCAAAGGCTACTATCGACTGTACCTCCAACTTGAGGTCACCAGAAGAGGGAAGCAAAAAATGCAGATTTGATATAGAGAGGAAAGGCAGCCACACAAGGCCTGGGAACATGCTGTAAGAGGGTGCAAGAGGGAAAGGCATCAACAAGGATAGTAGCTTGGGCTCTCCTCAAAAAAACGCACAATCTCAGAAGAAGAAGTGTCCTCCACAGGTACCAAGGGTGCCACCAAAGCTCGAACCACCACAATCCCCCTCTGCACTAGGGAATGACCACCGGAGAGGAAAACGCAGAAAAAGAAGGGCTGCTGTCCTGAAAAAACAGGCCGCCTATATCCAAACTCCACGTGGAATGAAACACTGATCAGAAAATTACCTGATGGCTGCAAGCGGTGAAGCCGATCTGAAGAGGAAGTGATCAGCAGATGCTGTCCAGAAAACCCAGCAACAAAGAGGCTGCAAATCTGAGAAAAACGCAGAGGAGAAAGTGCGGAAAATGGGGCTGAATCTGAGGCAGCAGAGGAGTCGCTGAACCGGGAGCAATGATACCATGAAAGAGTGCACAGAGCGGAAGCAAAAGGGCACTAGAGTGTGCTGAATAGAGAGTGCAAAAGAGAGAGAGAGATATGGAGCAACTATGCTGAATATACTGAAGCAAAACAGTCCCAAGCAAGAGACACTAGTCTCATAAGTGAGGGAGCAAAATATGTACAAGAGTGAATGAAAAGTGAGAAGCCAGTCCCAAGCAAGAGACACTAGTCCCATAAGTGAGGTAGTGCTGGCCGACTGGGGCTGAATAAGCTGGCCGACCGGAGCAGAGGAGCTGGCCGACTGGTAAAATACCAAATGGGCTAGGAAAAATCCCAAAAAAATATGGAAAATAGGGGTGGCCAGCCCACAATCAAGGGCCATGCAAAAGGGACCAAAAGGACACCAGAAATGGGCAGAAACTAGGGATGAATGTGCTAACAACACCCACTAGTGCCTTATCCTAAGCACATGCCCAATAGGGAGTTACTATGGAGACGGCTTGCCAAATCCGACCACAGAGGAGAGGCCCTTCTATGCGACAACTCCAGATCCGAAATCTACTTCAACATCAGAACCATCATCCCCTAGCAGTGGATGTAACTTACCTTGTAGGCATAGGCGCCAACGCTGACATGATTGATGTATGTACAGCCCAAGGTAGACAAGGTTTTTTTATCCATTTCATTTCATCTATCACCAGATTTTGTAACAAGATGTTCAATAGAACTCTCTCTCTCTCTCTCTCTCTCTCTCTCTCTCTCTTATGTAGACTCACAGGGATGCTATGGCTTGTGTAGCTAGTTTCTTTTTTCTTTTCTTTTTTTCATGGTTCAGATTCATCACAGACACATTCTACTACCTTTTTGGTCTCATAGGCCCATTGGACCTTTTGCAAATGTCTCTCTCTCTCTCTCCTACCTTTTTGCTCTCATAGGCCCATTGGACCTTTTGCAAATCTCTCTCTCTCTCTCTCTCTCTCTCTCTCTCTCTCTCATCCATCATGTTCAAAGTCAGTAGTAAAAAATTCCGTAGAATGAATTTAATCAAAACACGACTACATTTAATGAGATTTCAAATGAACAATCAAAAAGATGAAACAAAGCAGCCTGCAAAATCGAGTGAAAAAAAAATGTTCAAAGCTTTCACATTTGACCAACAACAATGCTTTCCTCTGAGCCTTCCATCACTAGCAGACATCATATGCTGGTTTTCAAGCCACCATCTTCACACCGTTACAGCCTTCCCCATTTACTCACGTTGGATGGAGTTTCGTGAGGCCTTGGATTAAGAATGCACACAAATCAGTCAGGCCCTTCAGATGCAAATTTGCACCCAGGGTCTCTCAGCTTAGAACATTGGAGCTCCCTCATCCAACCCCCAACCCAGCGGAGGTTTGTGTATAAAAAGCCTCAGTTTGCAGACTTTTAATCAATAACCATGCAAGTACTCATTTTAAGCTGCTGAAGACCTACAAATTGCCTCCTTACTTCTTTCCACATCTGGCAATCACATGTTGCAATGCTCTCCAGCGATCTTGAGACCATGGATATGGACGGAAAATAGTCGATCTTTGATTGAGGGGCTAAGTGGCATGGTCAGACAAAGCACCAATGAGCTGGCCATAATCCTAGGTTAAAAGGAAGAGAGTTGACAGGTGTTGGTACAAAGCCTTAATTTAGCATGGCACGTATTGATGGGTTGAGAGAACCCACATCCTTAATGCATACAGGATGCGTAGCATGTTTCTATGAATCACTCATAAGAAGAAAACTGAAGCTATTACGCTATGAGGCAAAACAAGGCTACTTGAAGATAAAATGAGAAACCCACCACGGTTGCTAAGGAAGGATTGCAAGAGCTTTGCTGGATTGCATGGATGTGACCTGCTATGCGATTCATCCTCCTTGTAGCAGCTTCAGAGGCCTCCATTTTCTCTGTGTAACCCATCCGACAAACCACATAACAAAAAATCGTCAGTAAAATCACAGGGAATACATTTTTTGAGAAAGCGGGAGCGGGGACCCAGGTAAAGAGAAAGGCAGAGCGTGTATTCTTATCGTGGACCTAGGTGCTACACAGAAAAATGAGGGTGAACGCAGAAGACGCAGGGCCTCGACTGCTTGACGAGAGAACCGAGAAGAAACTAAACAGAAGAGGCGAAAATGATCTGTTGAAAATTGTTCTCTGAAGGAATGGGGGCCCACCTTTGCTTGATATTTTTGAGAGCTGGCGTCTTAGATCATGCTTCTACTTGACAATTTTTATTTTTAGTCCTCCTATTTCGAGAAATATCTCGATTCTTTACACTATTATTCTCACTTTGCCACACCCGTGTGTCAATCTCTGTGTGGCCGTTTCATTTTATCACCTCGTAAGTGTACAAGGGGGGACAAACTGCTGCAAACGGGTTTCCACTAGTAGTTATTAGTGGGGCAACTTGTTCCAGAGAACGTACACACTTGTGACACTCCATCTTCTATTCTTGCTGCCAAGTATAAAATTTCACACTATTATTACATTTTTTTCAATCGATTTAACTCCTTTTCTTGAAAATCTCAACCAGTGATTTTGAATTTTTAACCAACATAAGGTTAAGCTGAGACACACCCTTCCCGTACATGGCTTTTTTTTAATTCAAATTTTAATGGTCAATCAAAATCAATGATGGCCATTGTTTTATTAATTTGGGTCACTTTGTAATTTTGCCCACCCGAGCGGTTTTTTGCAATCACAACTTATGATTTTTTTCGCTCTAATGAGCTACACACGATGTAAACAAGGGATGACCGAGTTATGAGATGTATAAATTGACCTTGTCTGGCATTTTCTTAGAGTTGTCCATGCATGGCCAAAAGTTATCCACACCTGGCATTTTCTTTGAGCTTAGAGACTCTTTATGAGTTCTAACTTTTTCTTGATGTTATAGAGACCTTGTGTACTAGGCCTGTGTCAGGTATGACCTCAAACTACTAAATTTGAAAATTGCCTAAAATTAGCAACATTGCTTTTTTCCTCGTTTACACCTAGCTAAAAATAGCATGTGGACTTTGGAAAAGAAGACCTAAAGTGCTAAGGCTGAAGATTAGTATTGGACATACCACATATCAAATCTTGTCTCATTTCAACAAGATTAAACCCATCTGCGGACCACTCCAAAAATGAAGATAAACAACGGATTTCCGGGTTTATTTGCCGAGTTGATTTGCATGAGTTGTCTATGCTTGGCCCTAACTTACAAAGGAGAGTCCGAATCACTTGAAACTTTGTAGGTGTGAGGAACCCTACTAGTACTTTCACCAAACTTGATCAGGGAGTGTACTGGTTATTTTTAGCAGTTCGATGGATCCCAAACCTTAAGCAAGCCACTTATCCACCCACAACTGGCTATAATTGGCTATCTATGTACATATTCCAAGCAAGCCTGTGCACGGAGGTGGTACTTGTCCACGCTTGGCTCTAATCGCTTACTCGAGTAGAGTTCACAGAAACTGAAAACACACAGTCGTAGATAGTGTCATGGACTATCCTCACACCAAATTTGGTTCTGTTTTGACACGGTAAGATTACTACATATTTTTAGCAATTCATGCTAACATTAGCAAGAATTGATTAGAAACTAGATTTGAAGCATTCATATCGGGCCTTGTACTCTAAATACACATCCTATCAAGTTTGGCTCAGTTTGGATTAGTTTTGGACCAGTTAGAGCCCATTTTCAGCTTTTTAAAGAGAGAAAAGCTCAAAAGCGGATTTGGAAATGAAAAGGAAATTTTGATAAGGCTATATCTTTTCTCTCCAAGATTTTTTTTAGACATGGCCTGATACGGTGATAGTCTATCTGTTGGAGTTTGAGCTTGTCAACTCACCATCTTAAGAAGAGCCTTAGAGAGCTTGTGCGGGCCTGGCAAAAATAGCCGTTTAGACCATAAAAAGAACAAACAAAAATTGAAACTCATGGGTATGAAACCATTCTGAATTTTTGAATTTACAACCTTTAGTTTGGTGAGATTGGAAACCTTGGATAGAATCCCCTTTAATTCCTTTGTGAATGGAATTGCGTAAATTCTATGGACCTCTGTGACTAAATCCATGTTGAACTAAATGTATAAAGCTCAACAAAAGAAACAACCAGAAAAAGAGAATGGCCCCAAAAGATGCCTCCTTGGAAACCTGTATCAAAGGACCTTACCTTGGACCGTACACATACCAGGACGCCCACACACAGAGACCAAAAATCGGCCACCCTAGCATATGGTCTCCACAGGCCGCCACGTGGACACCCATGTGATGCCCACTGCCCCGAAAGGTACATGCATACCCCACCTTTAGCCCGCGTATAGGCACCACTCTTTCCACAGGCTCATGCAACCATAGACTGGCGTACTTCCACGTACACCGTCCTTGCCACCTCCCTTTTGCTCTCTCTTTATCCATACCCATACCAAACCCTATATAAAACCCTAAGCCCAACACCTCTATGCCTAGCAGCCAACCCTCTAAGTGGAGACTCTCCCCAACAACCCTCTACAGCCAACTTCCCAGCAAGCCCTTTTTCGGCCAAATTCCCAGCAGCCTCCCACTCCTTGTGTTGTGGAGGGGGCGTCCTCCAACCCTCCCCCTGTGTGAATAGACTTAAGGGGAGAACCCTTCTCCTCCCCCCCAGCCCTTTGGTTCTGTTTCCAGCCAGCCTTGCTCTTAGCTTAAGGACACTCTACTTTTTGCACCCCTATATAAAGAGACTTAAGCAAGCATACTTTAGCTCTAAGAGGTGGTTTCCACGGGTGAGTTTTTTTGCTCATAAAGTGAGCAAACAGACTCCAAATTGCAATCCGTTTGGAGCGTTGAGTTTGTGATTGTGCGAGCTACAAGAGAGTGGGTAGTATGGCTCCTCTTAAAAGATATCAAAATGTTGCTTCGGGAAGTGTAAATGATGACACAAGAGGGAATACTTCGAACGTAGCCCCAACTCTTCTATTGGGAGTCCCTCATGGGGGCAATGGCTAAGTTACCTTGATAATCATCTAAAAGGAGGTTTTTGGATTAAGATGTAATGTTAGCATTAATTAAGAAAGATAAAGGATGCTACTTTTCCTTGTTTTAAAAATATCAAATTTCTTGTAGAAGTGTTGCTTTCTCGAAAAGATAATGTGGTTTCTTGTATCTTATAAGGTACTATTATGTTGCTTTCTTGCTTAAATTAAAGTACATATACATCTTCTCCCCGCCTTGATGCTAACCCCGTTCTTGTGTAGCTGGGCGACGATGTTATAGCGAGGCTCGGAGTCGACCCAAGGTATCCCTCATATCATTGGAAAGTTGGAACTCGCTGGTTTGGTGAGAGTTATGGATACTGCCTAGTTTTGCGGGCCCAGGCTAGTGTGGTAAATAAGCCCACCCTAGTGTGTAGACATCCCTCCTAGGAGCGGGAGGATCAAGCGACGGAGCCTGAGAGGGGCGACAGGTCGGCTTGAGTCCTTATCGGCCTACCAACGACGATAAGGTGTATGGTCCCGTAGGGATTGCATAGTCTATGGAGACTGGAAGGCTGAATTCTAGGTTATCGATGGAATAAAACATGGATTAAGGGAGCCTGGATCTAACTATAGCTGGATTTGAACCTTTGTAATTATTATTTTTTAAGTCCTTTGTTTTCTAGTATTGTTGTATCATTGTTTTAAGTTAAGTGGTTGTTTTAATGAACACCATGTAAGATCCCTAATTAATGAACTCATCTATATATGTCACACATTGTGGTAGGATTAATTAGAAAACAAAAATGACAGGTGAGTTGGGTGGAAAGTGGGAGGTTGGATCGCCCTAAACGACACCATCCTATGGTGGACGGGTGGACCCGATTAGTCTGGTAGCTTTTCAAAAAATCTAGTCAATCACACTACGCTAGGTAAATAAGTCCTTAGGAAATTCTATTATAGAGGACTAGGTCACCACGACTGTGCCTTTTGCGTAGATGGGAAAAAATGCGTTGCGTCTAGGAATCAATGATAGAGGTTGCCCAAGATAGGTCGATCACCCTATGGGTGATTCGATTTTTAGAACCATTTAGGAGACCATGCTCCCCCTACAAGATAGGGCTAGGTTACCTAGTAGTCGTATCCTTGTATCTCTACACGGTCGAGGTGTCAATGACTAGGAAATTCTTTCAAAGGCTTAGTAGACTATTTGAAGGATTCCCCTTTTTAGGTTTGGGTCTTACAATTGGTATCAAAGAAGAGTTTTAGTTCCTAGGAGTTGTTATTTAGGGTTGTTTTGAGGTATCTGTTTTACCTCAATTAGATATTGCTTGCTAAAATACCTTATGAGTACAATTTGATTTAGTGAATGAATGATTGTAGGTGGAGGAAGATGCTTACTCCAGATTCCTAGTCTTCCAATGCATCTTTGAGAGATAACTTGTCGTTCCTCAGATTTTGAATTCCACGATACGATGATGTAAATACTTGAGAAATTGTCCCTCCCTCATCCCTCTCGTATCCGAAGAGGATGCGGTAGAGACCACTTTTGGAATCGTGGGACGAGGTGCTTTATCATCCGAGTAGATTGAATTGGGAATCTCACCATTTATTTGAAGCAGGTTCGTTGGATCGAGAAGCTGAAGATGGTCCGCTTATTTTGGTTCATGGGTACCCCTAGGCCAGACAATTACATGACTATAGAAGGGAATCATATACCATAGCACCATTGGGTGTATGACCAAGTAATGCAAGTCTTACCCGCCGACCGAGTAACTATTATGGAACACAATATAATCCATAGTCTACCTCCCCTACCATCGTTTTTCGTATCCTAGAAACCACGGCAGAAGCCCCGTATTTCACCTACGTGAACCGCTCGAGTCTTATGCCCTAGTTAAGCCTAGAAGTCTCTTTTATGATGAATAAGAATAAATACAATAGTCTAAAATCCTTGTGATCAACCTTGTTCTTGTAAATGATTTGAGACTAAATACATTAGTCTCAAATCTTGTATTTAGTCTCAAATCCTTGTAATCAACCTTGTCCTTTGTAAATAATTGAATTGAAAAATAAAATGATTTCAAGGTTTTACCTTTATATCATGAGTGTAGTGTAAAGTATAACTCTCATGATCCTAAATTTAATCTTGCAATGATGGCCAAGACGATTAATCTTCTCCCCCCAATGTGCTATACACTGACACCACCTAGGAGAAGAAGCTCCTACTCAAACAGATGCACCCTTCCTCCTTTAAAGGGGAAGGTTCAAAAATTGAGAAGGATGTCGAGGTATGGATTGAAGCAATGGACGATTACTTCTCGGCTACTACTGGTTCTAGATCTGCGAACCAATCCATGCTTGCATGGTTTTGCCTCACTTCGGGATGCTAAGCAACGCTGGTGGAAGCAATGGTGCCATGATAAGGAAGTTACCGAACACTCCCAAACCTAGGATGAAATCAAACAAGATGTGAAGGAGTGGTATCTTTCCCCATCTCATGAGTCTATCAAGAAGAATGAGTTCTTTAGCAACCTCAAGCATCTTAGCTTAACTCTGAAGGAGTACTACTCTAAGTTTATCACTATTCAGAAATATGCCCCACCCATGACTACCTCCCAAGAGGTAGCCCACTTCTACCAAGGCTTGAATGAACCTTTTGATTCCCGCCCTCGAAGCAATGAGGCCGAGTACATTGCAAGATTATCTCGTAAGAGTTAAATCTCTTGTGAAGGAGTTAAAGTCTGGCAAAGCTAGGCCCTAGAAGAGATCTCACCCTGAATCAAAAGGATGAGTCTCAACCAAATTCTCCCAACTACAACCGAGGTCGGCCAACCAACCTCTTTGTTCCCTCACACATATATTGCTTCTACTAGAGAGGCCCTTTTGTGTTTCCATTGCAATTATCCCAAACACTTTAAAGACAATTGCCCTAAGCTTGCAAACATCATTTCCTCAAAGTGGTCGAGCAAATCAGGGTCGTGGAACTCCTATCTAGCCAAGGTGCAAGAGGTGGTGGATGTGGCAGAGGTTGTGGAGCAGTTGCCCGCGCCTATGCTATAAATGAAGAACCAACTTTGGAAATGGCTGAGGAAGAGCATGCCACCATCCATGCGACAGCATAACATCAAGGTCCTAATGAGCAATTTGGTGTTATTCATCAATGGTAAGCCATTCCAGCTTTTGATTGATTGCGGGTGGCAGTACCCATTCATTCTTTCTCCAAGGTGTTTATAGAAATTAAACCTAGATCAAAAACCTACTAGGAAAATGGTTACAGAGCTAGCTGATGGCAAGGAAGTAGTATCTCACCACTTTGTAGGAAACCTTGATTTTGAATTGGGTAGTGTACAAACTCATAACCATTTTAGAGTCCTACCACTAGGCATTTAGGATGGGATCCTTGGGATGGATTGGTTAGTCACAAACAATGCTAGTATTCACTATAACCAGGGGAGTATCACTTTTAAAAATAAGCATGGCCAAGTAGTACTAGTTCAGGGGAAGATAGACAAACCCAAGTCTAGGGTAGTCAAAGCAAAACATCTTGTCAAGGAAGCTCGTGGACAACAAGTTTTCCTTGTCAAGCTCAACAAAGCTGATGAATCCAGTAAAGAATCTAGAACCCTCTTGGCTCTAAGAATTCTCTGACATCTTTCCTTATGAGCTTACAGGACTACACCCCCTCGAGAAGTTGACCATGAGATCAAGCTAATTCTTGGTGCTCAACTGTCTCTAAAAGACCCTTAAGATGTCTCTCCTAGAAGACACTGAACTCAAGGAGCAACTTTGCCAACTTGTTAAGTAAGGATTTGTACGCCCCAACAGCTCTCCTTTGGGAGCACCCGTTCTTTTCCAAAAAAAGAAGGATGGGACTCTTCGTCTTTGCATAGATTATCAAGGGCTAAATGAAGTCACTCTCAAAAGAACAAGTACCCTATCCCTCGCATTGACAAGTTTCTTGATAGGCTTCATGGGGCCAAGGTTTTCTCTAAGATAGATTTAAGGTCTGGCTACTATCAAATCTAAGTCAAGGAAGCAGATATACCCAAGACGGCTTTCAATACCCATTATGGCCACTACGAGTTTATTGTGGTGTCATTCGGGTTAACCAATGCTCTTGCAACTTTAACCCACCTATTGCAAGATATATTCCATCCCTACTTCGATTAATTTGTTATTGTCTTTTTTGATGACATTCTAGTCTACTCCAAGTTGGTGGAATAACATGAGGAGCATTTTCGTAGAGTGCTGCAATTGCTATGTAGACATAAACTCGATGCTAAGAAAAGTAAATGTACCTTCTTTACTCACCAGATTGAGTATCTTGGATTCATTGTCTCCTAAGACAGTATCTCAATGGATCCCACCAAGGTCAAAGATATACTGGAATGGCCACCCCCTAATTCAGTTCGCGAAGTTCATGGATTTTGGGAATCACAGGATGGTACAAGATTTTCATCAAAGAGATTACTCCCTGGTAGATGCACCCTTGATCGATCTTCTTAAAAAGGATTGCAAAACAGTGTGGCTACCAATCCATCAAGTCAGCTTTGATCAGCCCTCAAAGCCATCCTTACCTCAGCACTAGTCCTGAAACTTTCCAATTTCACCAGGAGATTTGAGGTGGTTTACTGATGCCAGTAGTCTAGCATTTGGTGGTGCCTTAGCCTAAGAAGAAATACCGATGGCTTACACTTCTTGCAAGCTAAAGAAATATGAGACCAACTATGCCACCCATGATTTGGAGCTCTTATCAATTGTTCATTGCCTCAATTTACGGAGACATTATCTCTTGGGGCCCAAGTTTTAGCTTATCGACCACGAGTCTAAAGTGGATCTTCACTCACCCTAACCTCAATATGAGGCAAAGAAGATGGTTTCAAATTCTACAAGAATATGACTTTGACATTAAATTCTTCCTTGGGAATGATAATGTGGTAGAAAATGCACTCAGCTCTGCAAATGCACTCAGCTGTGCTGCAAATCTTTCTTGAGTGCAATTTCCATGACAAATGACCCCATACTAGTCAAGGTGAAAGAAGTCTCATTACATGATCCTGACTACCAAAGGATGGTGAAGTTAGTCGAAGAAGGGGGAACCTTAAAGAAGGAGAAAAATCTAATCAAGGGTAACTTCACCCATGATGGGCGCCTCTACTTCAATCATAAGCTATGTATTCCTAAGGACCCTTCCCTAAAGAAGCTAATCCTCCATGAAGCTCATGATAGCCCTGCCACCATTGTCGCAAGGCACCTAGGTTATGAAAACACCTTGAATGCTCTAAGGAGGAGCTATCATTGGGCAGGCTTGAAAAATGATGTCGTACTTGAAGCAATGTCTCTCATGTCAAAGGATCAAAGTTGAAAGAGTCAAGAAGCCTGGAAAGCTTCAATCCTTAGATATTTCTCAAATGAAATGGGAATGCATTAGTATGGATTTTGTCACAAGTCTCCCCACTATACAAGGAGGATATGATTCCATTTTTGTAGTGGTGGACTTGCTCCCCAAAGTAGCTCATCTTATACCAGAAAACAAAACCTTCAAAGCTTCTGATGTTGCCCGATTATTCATCAAGGAGATCTTCAAATTTTATGGTTTACCAAAAAGGATAGTCAGTGATCGGGACTCTGGCTTCACTTCAAAGTTCTCAAAGTCCTTATTTCAAGCCTTGGGTGCTCAACTTTGCTTCAGTATAGCTTACCATCTAGAGACTGATGTGGCCAGATTGAGGGAGTCAATCGAGTAATTGAAGACATTCTCAGAGCATATTGTGGGCAGAGCCAAGAAGATGGATTCAATACCTTTCTCTAGTAGAATTTGCCTATAATACATCTTATCACTAGAGCATATGGATGTTACCATTTAAAGCACTCTATGGGCATGAATGTTTATCTCCTCTAAATTTCTCTGATCCAACCTTGAGAGTTAAAGCCTATAGAAAAATGCTTGAGGAGATGGGAGAGCAGACCAAGGCTATCCAAAAAGATATTAAATTTGCTCAAGATCGACAAAAACATTACGTTGACACAAGGAGGTCTGAAAGGATCTTCAAGGAAGGAGAAAAAGTTCTTTTGCGAGAAATATAAGAAGCTCATCTCAAGATATTGTGGACCCTATACAATTATCAAGTGTTTGGGCAGAAGTGCCTATACAGTTATCAAGTGTTTAGGCAGAAGTGCCTATACAGTTATCAAGTGTTTAGGCAAAAGTGCCTATAAGCTATAGCTCCCAGCCCATGTTAAGGTCCACAATCTATTTCATGTAAGCTTGTTCAAGCCTTATGTACCCAGTATCAATCATATTCTTGGTGATGAGCAAGTTGTAATTCCAACTTCGGGAGTCCTTGAGTTACAGCCTAATAGGATCATAGAATCTATAGAAAGGTAACTTTGTAAAATTGAACTCTTATAGAACATCTAGTGCAATGGAAAGACTACCTTGAAGAGTATGCAACTTGGGAAGATGAAGCTACACTCTTAAGAGATTACCCCAAATTCATGGACGAGATGAGGACATCTCGATTTCTTTAAGGGGGAAAGGATGTAACATGCCCATCTTTAACAATAATATATGTTTACTTAATATATAAAATTATGGTCCTTTTTATAGTGCAAAAATTAACATTTTAATAATTGAGCCATTTTTACTTGGAATCTTAAAATTTTGAGTCTGAATTTGAAATCTAAGTGTGATTTTACCCTAATGGAGGATTTTACAGCACTGAAAATGGACATCGGAATAAGCCTCTACGCAAATTTTTAGTTAACTTACAGTAAACTTCCAACCTTAATAATGCCTGTCTGGGTGTCAGATAGACAAACGGACTGCATCCCTGCGACCAAGAAAACACCCCGGACAATTTCACCAAAAAAAGAATGGCAGCCTGTTGAGGGCGTGCTGGCATGCATATCAAGGCCGGTGTCCCAAAAAGGGATCCTCGCCCCAAAAGAGACCTCCTTGGGAAATGTGCATCAAATAACCTTACCTTGGACCGTACACATACCATGGTTGCCACACATGGACCAAAAACCGATTGCCCTAGCATATAGTCTCCACTAGCTGCCACGTGGACACCCATGTAACCATTTGCCTTGGAAGGTACATGCGTACCCCACCTTTAGCCTACTTATAGGCACCACTCTTTCCACAGGCTTATGCAACCACAGATCGGCGTACTTCCATGTACATCATCCTTTCCACCCCCTTTTTTCTCTCTCTTTACCCATACATGTACTCGTACTACCAGACCTTATATACACCCACCAACCCTAGCACCCCCCTCTATGCCCAATAGCCAACCCTCTGAGTGGAGACTCTTCCTCACAACCCTCTATAGCCAACCTTCTAGCAAGCCCTTTTTCAGCCAAATTCCCAACAGCCTCCCACCCCTTGTGTTGTGGATGGGGTGTCCTCCACCTTTCCTCCCCCCCTTGTGTGAATAGACTTAAGGGTTGAACCCTTCTACTCACCCCAGCCCTCTAGTTTTGTTTCTAGCCAACCTTGCTCTTAGCTTAAGGAAACTCTACTTTTTTCTCCCCCCATATAAAGATACTCAAGCAAGCACACTTTAGGTCTAAGAGCTGGTTTCCATAGGTGAGTCTTTTGCTCATAAAGTGACCAAATAGACTCCAAATTGCAATCCGTCTGGAGCGTTGAGTTCGTGATTACTCGATCTATGAGAAAGTGGAAAGTATGGCTCCTCCTTGAAGATGTCAAAATGTTGCCTTGGGAAGTGTGCACGATAATGACACAAGAGAGAATACTCGGAATGTGGCCCCAAATCTTCCCTTAGGGGTCCCTCATAGAGGCATTGGCTAGGTTAGCTTGATAATCATCTAAAAGGAGGTTTTTCAATTAATTTGTA
This sequence comes from Cibotium barometz, assembly GCF_041138505.1. Lineage (NCBI taxonomy): Eukaryota > Viridiplantae > Streptophyta > Polypodiopsida > Cyatheales > Cibotiaceae > Cibotium > Cibotium barometz. The sequence goes on from NC_141076.1 coordinate 54,721,165, forward strand.
ATGTTAGCATATTTAAGAAAGAGAAAGTATGCTACTTTTCCTTGTTTTGAAAATATGAAATTTCTTGTAGAATCATTGCTTTCTTGAAAAGATAATGTGGTTTCTTGTATCGTATAAGGTTGGATTGAACTATTATGTTGCATTCTTGCTTAAATTAACGTACAGGTACATCTTCTCCGTGCCTTGATACTAACCCCATTCCTGTGCTTGTGTAGCCGGGCAGCAATGTTAGCGAGGCCTAAAGCCGGCCCAAGGTATCCCTCATATCATTTGGGAAGTTGAAACTCGTCGGTTTGGCGAGAGTTATGGATGCTGCCTAGTTCTGTGGGCTCAGGCAGCTAGTGTGGTAAATAAGCCCACCCTAGTGCGTAGACATCCCTCTGAGGAGCAGGCGGATAAATTGACGGAGCCTGAGAGGGCGACAGGCCAGCTTGAGTTCTCGCTGGTTATGAACGCTGAGATGTATGGTCTCGTAGGGATTGCCTAGTCTATGGAGATTGGAAGGCCGAATTCTAGATTATGGACGGAATAAAACATGGAATACGAGAGCCTAGATCTGGCTATAGTTGGATTTAAACCTTTATAATTGTTTTTTTATTAAGTCCTTTGTTTTCTAGTATTGTTGTATCATTGTTTGAAGTTAAGTGGCTGTTTTAATGAACACCGTGTAAGATCCCTAATTAATGAACTTATCTATATATGCCACACAGTGTGGTAGGATTAATTAGAAAACAAAAGTGACAGGCGAGGTGGGTGGAAAGTGGGAGGGTGGGTTACCTTGACGGCACCATCCTATGGACGGGTGGACCCGATTAGTCAGGTAGCTAAGTCCCTTGGCAATTCTATTTTAGAGGACTAGGTCAGCAACCATGCCTCGCATAGATGGGAAAAAAGGTGTTGCTTGTAGGAATCAAGGATAGAGGTTGCCCAAGATAAGTCTATCACTCTATGGGTGATTTAATTTTTAGAGCCATTTAGGAGACCACGCTCCCCTTGTGAGATATAGGTCTTACCTAGTAGTCGTATCATTGTATCTCTACATGATCGAGGTGTCGATGATGACTAGGAAATTATTTCAAAGGCTTAGTAAACTATCTTAAAGATTCCCCTTGTTAGGTTGGGGACCTTACAATATATCCTACTTTTACATATTTCAACCAAAATTATGATGTATAGCAAATATGGGGAGGTTTTGCTAAAAAATTTTAGATTTTTGCAAAGCTTGTAAATTCACAAGAATTTAACTCCTAGCATTTTATGCTAAATTAGGCTATTTCACATAAATTCAAAATTAACTGCATAACACAAATGATGCGTGCTGGGGTCACAAAGTGAAATCACTTTTATGTAAGTCTCGGTACCCTCCACAGACCTACCAAATCTCATACCCATTGAAGGTCATCTGCTATACCCTACACTAAGTAGTTCGGACCCCAAACAACATTTTTAATTGAAAAATTTGACTATTTTCTTCCTAACTAATTCTTTTTTACTCCTACCCATGGGCAAATTTTGCATCTTTTGGAATGTCGTATCCAAAACCAACGAGCTCATGTTTCCTCAACAAAAAGTTAGATTGTCTATTTTTAGACAATGATATTTTTGGACCAAAATTACATCTGACCCTAGCCGAAAAAGTCCTTTTTTGACTACTTCTTGCTCTGAACAACTATCCTTATTCCCCTAACCATTTCTTTTCAAATCCGATCCCTTAACTCTTTATTTCTAATCTACTTCCACACTCATGGAAGAGTGTGAAATGTTTAGGCAAGGTGAGGGGTATATTGTGGGTCCCAACATTTTTTCTACCTTTAATCAAAAGGGAAAAGGGCCATAAGAACTCACCCCATGGAAGTGGGAAAAATTTTATATCAAATCCATGTTCGAGTTTTGTGGGTTTTGGGGTAGAAGAAATTTTTTGAGTTACATCTCATTATCAATACAAGCTTACTGTGCAGAGAACACAAGAATACAATAGCCAATCCATTCTTACTGCATAAGATTTTTATCTTTGGAGCAGCAAAGGCACTTACTAAAAGGGGTCTGCAGACTATACCAACTCCCACAATAGAATATCCAACACATGAAGAAATCCGGATTGGAGAACTTTCTAAGGAAACTCCACAACAAGACAAAGGAACATAAGCTGCAATGGATAGAGAAAAAGGCAAACATGTGGAAGAAAATACAACAATCTTAGAAACTCCACAAAGTGGAGGAGCAAAGGACACATGAAGGTCTGACACTCAACAAGATGAAGAAGAAGAAACCTCTACAAGACTATGGAAGAAGCTAAGGACCAGTGAAAACATTGAAGATTCTGAGGTTGATAGGGTTTGAGAACATGTAACTCTACTTGGATTGGAAGAGAGGATTCATAGGAGGATCCAGGTAAAAAGCTATTAAGGTTAATGAAATCCTTAGTGGAAACTACAAAAATCTTTTACAAGAACAAAGTAGAAAACAAAGATAAAATTATGTGGCAAGAGTGGCAAGAGGAACGTATTACGAAGTTGGAGACAAGGGTAAGGAGGCCAAACAACAAGATCAACTCATAGTTGATCTCTTGGCACATCTTGAAGAAGAAAAAAGAGAATCTACATTATGGGTTGCAAATTGCAATAAGCTTAATGGAGATAAGGAGCGACTTGAAAGGAGGAATATATATTTGACAAAAGAGAAAGAGGCAACATGTAAAGAGCTAGCAGCTATGAAAAGTGAAGACTTTAATCTCATATCTGTCACATTATGTGGTGCGCACTCTAGTCTTTGGTTTATTCTTTGGTGATTACAGGGTGCAAGATGTCAAAGATTATTTTCTCTTGTCTATGCATCCATTTGTCCTCAATTTCAGAGCGTGGGCTAGGAACATTATGCTCACATAGGTATGGAAAGAGAGTGGTCCTCCATTAGTATTGTCAAATCCTCCTAAATTATACAATTTTCAAAGTCAGACAGTGTGTGGTAGTTAGAAGTATATGGTGTGCAAGAAGTGAGGGATCTCTACCAGCACTTGCTAGGCAAAAATAATCCTTTTTACCATCCCTTGGGATTTGTCAAATTGCTTTACAACATACATAACTATCTAAAGAATATGCTTTTAGATGTAGATACGTGAGTCTATGTTGATTTGGTCAATTATCCACAAGTAGACCATGATTTGCAAAATAAATATCATGGCCTTCGGGATCTTAAAAGTAGCCTACCAGAAAATTAACAAAGGTCACAAAAATTAACCTATCCTTGCTTTACAAATTCAAATCACTTAGAAGCTCTAGCTCTTTCACAGTGTACAAGTGGCGTAGAAATTGTGCCTTATGTGCCAAGAGGAGAGCAACATCATGATTATAACTTTCCAGTAATAACTGACCAATTATGGGATGAGGAAGCATTTATGGAAGAGGAATAACCAGCTCATCCTAACACTTCTGTAGAGGTGCCAATTAAACAATGCAGGTATAAAGTGTTTAAGGACATTCCCATGGCAACTGACAGTATTGAATAGATATTTGCAGGAGAGGATGTCTTTGAGTTACTACTAGATAAGGAGTGATCAAAGAAGGGAATCCATGGTTACAGACTCAATTATTTTTTCGAGCATTAATGTAGGTAACCACATTTGACCCTACTTGTCCTTATGATCCCTCTCTTGGAGTACAAACTCCCACAACCAAATGATTGAAAAGAGGCCATACTTAGCTTGTCCACATGTGGGTAATATGAAAGAACACATTGAAAATCATAAATGGAAGGCTATAGTTTTATGGGTGCCTATAGCCAATTAAATAATTCTCAAGAACCCTCATCTAGCTGACCTATTGGATGTGCAATAGTGGCATTTCTTATAGTGCATGCATTTGATAGGTGGTGGAAGAAAGATCATCCGATAGAAGGAAGAGGTGGTAACTATGCTTTACCACCAAAATATAGTGAAAAGGATCAAGGATGGGAGGGTGAAGAATAACTTGAATTACGGCAGTAGTACTTATAGGTAGAACAATATGCTTATACTTATTTCCACTCCCCATGCAGATTAAGGGTTGATCCATGTTATATGCCATGTCCTAGATGGCGGTCAAGGAAAGAGTTCACAAATAAGAGGAATAGGAATCCACATTGCATCTTTAATTATCTGAAGTTCAAACCCTCTACCTTTACAACGATCCAAGAAATGTGCCAACATTTGAAGGTTTGCTATTATGCATGGAGGCAGATTCTAGATCCACCTTTTGTAGCTACCATTAGGTTCATATAGTTATTGATCACTCTCACTGTCTCAAATTTTTACCTTGACATATGTTGTGTGATTTTGAGACTATGGTGGATATAGAATTCTGGCCCCCTACAAGGCATTCAAAAGAACACAATATTCTTTGGAGCTGCGACAACTACATTGGCAAGCATTTGCTAATCATTTTCTCTAAAATTGAATGCAGAGTACACATGTACAAAGTGTAAATATAAGTTAGAGTCACCATCTGTCTTGTTGGGCAGAGGGCATAATCCTTTTCTTATATAAAAAAAAACAAAAACAAAAACATATGTTGTCACTAATGGTCTTTCCAACCATTAGCATAGTTTGGTAAGGGTCACCTGGTGATTTTTAGTCAAATGCATAGTTCAACATCGAGTCATACATTGGCACATTGTATATATGCACTCAAAATTAATACCATTTAATAATAATAATAATAATTTTCTTTAAAAAAAGAGATAAAAAGGGATTCCTTTGAAACCTTGCCAGCACAAGCCCTTTAGGTACATCTTCAAATAGGAGGACCTTGGCGATGGTAACACTGGCCCAAGGTATAACCTGTCGCTTGTTGAAGAACCCATCAATATGCTTTACTTGCACAACATTCTGTTTTCTTTCTGTGAAGCATATAGGTGTTTGCATTTTTTAGGCGCATGCATTAGGCACTCTTTATTTATTTCTACCTATGCACTTGACATTTGAAACCTCGTTAACAAAAGCCACTCCACATACATATCAAGACCTTGGAAGCTGACATTTACAAGCAACAAATCTAGTTGCATCAAAGGTTCGTGACGTGCTTCATCAACACATGGACACACTCTCAAGTCAAACTTCCATGTCAACAACTTCTTCTACATTGACACATGAACCAACCCCTCGACTTGCTCTTAATTGCATAGGTCTGAGGATGGCGGACCTACATTAGGAAGGGGGAGATGTTATCCCCATTTATGGCAGTTAACTAGACAACTTTGACAGGTCCCACTGGATTTTTGTTGAAGCATTTGGAGCCATTATGAGTGATTGGCATCAAAGGTTTTATTAATTTGGGTCACATTGTAATTTGCCTGCCCGAGCGGTTTTTTGGACTTAATGCACAACTTATGATTTTTTTTGCTCTAACGAGCTACACACGATGTAAACAAGGAATGATCAAGCTAAGTGTAATGCCACCATCAAGTTCACATGTATACTAGTAGTCTAGATCTACTCAATGGCCGCTTGTGCTCGGGTGCCCGACCACTTATTAAGTTTGTATAAAGGATAACTCATCTAATGAGAATGGGAACTTCCCTTGTGTGAGAATTGAGAGCTCTTGCTTCTTCTTCTTTCCTCTATCTCTTGTGTGAGTGAGAGAGTGAGTGTGAGTTTGAGGGCTTTCTTCTTCACTTCCATAGATTTTTACCATAGATTTTTATTGTGAGAGGGACTTGGCCATCAACATTGTTCGTTGACAAGCAATGGAAGCTACCATTCAAGCTAGTTGCTACACATAGCGGTTCCCTTGCAAAGATGAATATGGGTACAACCTAAAATCCCACGATATATCATAAAAGTGGTATCAGTGTTGTTGGTGTTGCTTTCATAATTGAAGAATATACCACAACGGAAAGATAGATAGCAAAATGAAGTGCAATAGATAGAGAATGGAGAGAATTTAAAATTATGAGATAGTTATTGGTACAATGTGATGGTGTTGTCCACCCATGCACTCTTAACTAGAGATTAGAGAGACTACTCCAGATGGAGGATGTACTAAGTGTAGAGAGGGGTGGATATCGTCACGTGCATCCTTGCTTGAGATTTAAGGTTTCCCATTTTCACCGGGTTTTGAATCCCTTTCATGCCCAGCTTCATGCCTTTGGATGCCATTCTCTTAGCATGTGGGCACGCTGTTACCCTGTTCCCGAGGGAGGAGGACTTTCACCTTCATGGAAACTCACCTCGCTAACTTCGCCATCCAAGCGAGAATGAATGCGAAATGAGCACACACATGTGACTCAACGTCTTAATCTGTGAACAGGTCATGCTACCCAACCAGAAAGATTTCTATCTTAATGAATGGCTTTATAGGGTGTTGAGATATCGAGCTCATCTAGTGAGGCGGTGGACACTGATGACCCGCCTGGGGGATAGGCCCCACACTTACACCACTGGCATGGTTGGTGAGATCTTGGGTGATATGCGGCCAGTGGGATGACAGGCTGTGTGACAGCCATTCTAGAGACTGGCATAGTTATAGCGCCAGCTCATTTAGTCGGGTTCACACTATAGAGAACCCGTGTATGTATTGGTTGAGTACCTTTCATATTATGAGTACTCTTATTCTTGTATATGGTGTGTTGAGTGTAGAGTGAAGAAGAAGAAGATTTCAGCCTCTCACCTTGTGTGTTCTCTATTAGGGTTTTGTGAGTGTGTGTGTGTGCTTGCAAGAGCTCAAGCTCTCTTCCTCCCTGCATCTTTTCATGGTATCAAAGCTTGGTTCGTGCTAAGGGCTGAGCTGCAAGCAAGAGAACCACAAGAAGCGGTACGAGGGTAAGAGTTCAACTACTCTTTCCTATTTGTGTTGGTGACTACACCCTTGTCGGGAGCTCTACGGGAGGCACCGGCAACGATCTCTGATTGAGGAGCTTTCTTCGCGGGAGTAAAGCTATAGGGCAACTATACAATCCTTTGGACTAAAATTTTCGGGCCAAAAACGCGTTTCGGGCGCGTCTGGACCTCCGTTTTTCAGAAAGCAGGCGATTTCGAGCACTACGGGTAAGTCATCGATTCTCTGCAGAACTCTGTTTTAAGAACTGCAGGAAGACAGATTGACTGTGCAGACACTGTGGGTGCTGCAAAGAGGTCTACAGTTGCCATTGGGTGTATGTATGCACATTGAAGTCACTAGTTGTTACATTTGAGAGTACTACAGTACCGCTGTGCAGAAAATACAGCAGTTTGTGCAGAAAAAACCAGAGTGCAGTTTCTGGTAAAATTGTGTGTTTGGCAAGATGTCTAATGATGGCATAACACAGATTGTGGCTGAGAAGCTGGATAAGAATAACTTCCATGCTTGGAGGTTCAGGTTGACGAATTTCCTGATGGGAAAAGGCTATTGGGACTACATAGAAGGTGAGCATGAAGAGGCACCGGAGATACCGGATATAAATCCGACTGCAGATATGAAAGAGTTTAAAGACTAGAACCAAGGAGCCAGGAAGGTTATGTATTGGCTATCCATTAGTATACAGGACACCATGATTGGGCACATTCAGGATGCCAAGTCCCCCAAGGAGGCGTGGGACACCTTGGTAAAGCTCTCTGAAACAAATACCAAGGCAAGTAAGATACAGTTGAAGAATGAACTTCATATTGTGGAGAAAAAGAGCATGTCTGTGAATGACTATGCGCTGAAGATAAAGGGTATTGTGGAATCCCTTGCATCTATTGGTGTGTCAGTAGATGATGATGACAAGGTGGAAGTCTGTCTACGTGGTCTCGGGCCACAATACAAGGCGTTTAAGATGTCTATTCAGACTCAGGAAAACATTCCCAACTTTACAGATTTGGTGTCTATGCTGATTATCGAAGAGAAGAGCTTGGGTGAAGACCAACAGTCTTCACAAAGCAAAAACAGTTCAGAGCAACAGGCCTTCTACACGAGTTCAGGAAGAGGACGAGGTAGAGGAGGCCGTGGACGCGGTTAAGAAGGTGGTCGAACAGGTAATCAGAATTATGACCAGTAGCAGCAGCAACAACAACAGTCCCAGAATCAACAACAACAACAACAACACGTAGGTGGAAGAGGCAAATTCAAAGGCAGGGGGAGTCAAAGAGGCCGTGGAAATTGGCAAAGGCAATATAATGATGCACGTGAATGCTATTATTGTGGTAAGCCTGGACATGTGCAGGCAGAATGTTATAAGAAGCAGGCTGACATGCAAAATGGAAAAGTGCAGCAAAACAACTATGCATTCTCAAGCAAAAATAATGAGGATAATGAAAGATTGTTTGTTATGCAGCATGTCGTGAATGCCATGTCTGAAAATGTTGATGCAGCACAAAAAGATAATGTATGGTATGTGGATTCAAGCGCTTCAAACCACATGACGAGTCATGGGGAGTGGTTCAAAGAGATGAAAAACCCGGAAAGACCAGGTTTTGTGGAAACAGGGGATGACATTGCTCATCCAATTGCCCATGTTGGAGATGTGCCATTGTCTATGCAGGATGGCAAAGTGAAGTACCTTGCAGATGTACTTCATGTACCGAACATAATAAAGAATCTGGTTTCAGTTAGCCAGATGATTGAGCAGGGTTTGCAGGTTAGGTTTAACCCTGATGGGTGTTATGTTGAAGATTTCAAAGACAAGTGCAAGTTGGTTGCAAAAGGCAACAGAGTGGGCAGAATGTTTACGTTGAATGTAGACATGCCTGAAATGAGTGCTGCAATGTTTGCAAATGGTTCAGGAATTGTTGCAGACACAAACATTTGGCATAAAAGGATTGGACATGTAAATGTGCAGAGATTGAAGTCTATGCAGACAAAAGGAATTGTGACAGGGCTGCCAAAATTTAAAGTGGAAGGTATGCAGAAAATATGTGAAGCATGCCAATTTGGGAAGCAGGTGTTTCCACGTAACAGATATGTGAGCAGAAATGCACTAGATGTTGTGCATTCAGATGTATGGGGTCCTACGAAGACCATATCTATGGGAGGCTGCAGGTATTATGTGACTTTCATTGATGATGTAAAGGAAAAGAGAAAGTGGTTGCAGGGCATTCTCATGTTGATGGAGAGTCTAGTGGCTCAGATATGAGCCTTGATGAGGAGCTTGGGATCCCAGCTATGAGAACACCTGGTGTAAAGAAGGCTATGGAAGCCATGAATGAAAAGCTGCGAAGATCTGTGAGAGTGAAAAATCCTGTGCAGAGATTTACTTATGATGGTTATGTGGCACATCACTATGCATATATGGCAAAGGTTGTGCAGAGATTTACTTATGATGGTTATGTGGCACATCACTATGCATATATGGCAAAGGTTGTGCAGGTTGTTGAGCCCACATGCATTGATGAGGCTGTTGGAAATGTGTGTTGGGAGAAAGCTATGGATGAGGAGATGGATGCACTATATGAAAATGAAACTTGGGATTTAGTGCAATTTCCTGAAGGCAAGAAAGCCATTGGATGCAAGTGGGTGTACAAAGTTAAACATAACAGTGATGGAAGCATAAACAGGTACAAGGCTAGATTGGTAGCCAAAGGATATGCGCAGACATATGGGATTGATTATGAGGAAACTTTCAGCCCAGTTGCCAAGATGGCAACGGTGAGAGTTGTGATAGCAGTGGCTGCGTCAAAGCAATGGTCTTTATATCAGATGGATGTAAAGAATGCATTCTTGCATGGGGATTTGCAAGAAGAGGTGTATATGTTGCAGCCACCTGGATATGAGGATGTGGGTCACCCCGAGCATGTTTGCAGGTTGAAGAAGGCCTTGTATGGCTTAAAGCAAGCACCAAGAGCGTGGTCTGACAAGATTTCTGAATATCTTGTCACTATTGGCTTTCATGTAGCCAATGCAGACTTCTCGCTGTATGTGAGACATGGTGATAGAGGGGTTGTGCTTGTTGTCATCTATGTAGATGACTTGATCATTACGGGGGACCATGATGCAGAGATCTTTGATGTAAAGATCTTGCTAAGATAGAAGTTCAAGATGAAGGATCTGGGGGAGCTCAGATATTTCTTGGGCATTGAGGTGATTAGATCACCACATGGTATTGGATTACTGCAGAGACAGTATGGCTTGGACATGTTGTCCAAGTATGGTATGATAGGCTGTAAGCCTATTTCTGTGCCATTGGATCAGAATGGCAAGTTGAGTGCAGATTCAGGAGAGATCTTGGAGGATCCTACTATGTACAGACGCATAGTAGGAAGTCTGATCTACATGACGATCACCAGACCAGATTTGAGCTATGCTGTTGGGTTGGTGAGTCAGTTTATGCAAGTTCCACGGAAACCGCATTTGGATGCAGTGAGACGCATATTGAGGTATGTGAAGTCTACTTTGCATTGTGGACTATTCTATGAGACTGGGACAGAGATATGTGTACATGGGTACACAGATGCTGATTGGGCTGGTAGTATCTCAGATAGAAGATCTACCAGTGGATTCATGTTTTCTTTGGGGAGTGCTGCTGTGACTTGGAGCAGCAAGAAGCAGCCTACGGTTGCTTTATCCAGTACAGAGGCCGAGTACAGAGGAGCTGCTATGGCAGCATGTGAGGTAGCTTGGTTGAGAAAGCTACTTGCAGATTTGGGTCTATCAGTGGATAGACAAGTTGTCATTTTTTGTGACAACATTAGCAGTATATAGTTGGCCAGAAACCCAGTCTTTCATGCTCGTACGAAGCACATAGAGGTCCACTACCACTTCGTCAGAGAGAAGGTCTTGGCAAGAGATCTTGACCTTGTTTATGTCAGCACAGAGGATCAGATAGCTGACATCTTCACCAAAGCATTGGGTACAGAGAAGCTCCGCAGATTCAGGGCTTCGCTTGGTGTACATGAGATGGAGTTGAGCTCGAGGGGGAGTGTTGAGATATCGAGCTCATCTAGTAAGGTGGTGGACACTGATGACCCGCCTAGGGGATAGGCCCCACACTTACACCACTGGCATGGTTGGTGAGATCTTGGGTGATATGCGGCCAGTGGGATGATAGGCTGTGTGACAGCCATTCTAGAGACTGGCATAGTTATAGCGCTAGCTCATTTAGTCGGGTTCACACTATAGAGAACCCGTGTATGTATTGGTTGAGTACCTTTCATATTATGAGTACTCTTATTCTTGTATATGGTGTGTTGAGTGTAGAGTGAAGAAGAAGAAGATTTCAGTCTCTCACCTTGTGTGTTCTCTATTAGGGTTTTGTGAGTGTGTGTGTGTGCTTGCAAGAGCTCAAGCTCTCTTCCTCCCTGCATCTTTTCATAGGGCATTCATTTTAATTCATATTTAGTTGCAGGCTTATGGGGTTGTGAAGGGCTCAAAGTGAATAGAGACTGGAAGCTGGCTAAACAAATGGCGCATCTATATATTGCAATTTTCTTACCAAGCTATACTATAGGGGGCCAGTACCGAAATCTTTTTGTCTGTAGAGCCGATGCCTCTCATTGACCAAATAACATGGCACTTCCCCAGTATGAGTAGGAGCGGAAGCTGAGAAAGAGCTTTGTGCTTTATCCCAGCATCTATCTCAGAAAATATGTATCTAATCAAGCGTAACGATCAAGGTCATGTAATGACCTATGTGCCGATGCTTTTTCACAAGAGCGAAGAACGACGCGGAGCGGGAGAGACCTCTTCTGATGCCCCCTTCTTCCCTTCTATGTTAAGGTCATGTAATGACCGGTATACCAATGTTTTTTAACAAGTGAAGAACGATGTGGAGTGGGAGTGCCTATATCACAAGCATTGAATGCCTTAGCTTGTCATGACTACGTCTATATATAGTGCTACACGTGGTGTGGTAGGTGCATATACAAGGTGGGCGATTACGTGACATAGACACGATCTCACTGCCCTTAAAATGAAACTAACCATGCTAGCCTCTCTAGGAACCCCCAACTAGGGCTCCGCCCCGGGCCCTAACTTTAATGCTCGTACCCTTGACCATCTCCTAACCATCAACGGTCATAATAGCAACCCATCAACATCTAAGCTGGGGTTCTTCCCACCAGACAAGTGCACCAATGGCTTCTCCTCATAATGGGAGCATTTTATGAATGTGCACCAAACATAGATGTGAGATACATGCTAAGAGGTAGCCATTGAGTGTATACTAACACCCCCCTCAATGTCTTCTCGAAGGCAAATTATGTTCTTGCCCTAATTTCAAGTCGATAAAGATGCCAAGTGAGCTGGTCCTTCCCAAGAGCCTTGGTGAAGATGTTGGCACAATTTTGGTCTATCAAACAGTACTCTAACTCCACTATGTCATCCTTAATTAGCTCTCACACATAATGATATTAATGTCAATGTGCTTCATTCGAGTATGAAACACAAGATTCTTGGCAATGACCATGCAACTCTAATTATTGTCTTACAAGGCTGTAGTCCCACTAATCTAAACTCCCATGTTTAAATTAGCTACCATTCCCTTTTTCTACATCTCCTTCAACACTCGAAATGCAATCAGCCTACTTCTTTCTGAAGTATTTAACAGCATGACTCTTCTTGTCATAGTAATAGCAGCTCCTCCTTAAGCAACATAGCATTAAATTCTTTAAATGATAAAGGTGGTACTCTAACTTGAATTTTTAGTGCCGTAACCAAGCTATCATACTTTTGTGGAAGAATTCAGATGCACCTCCACGTTAGCTTCTCATTGGTCTTTATAATCCCAGCAGTAGTTATTTGATCCTATACATTTTTGATCTGCATGCTTAAGTAGCTTCAACAAACTTCTCAGTAGAAAACTAATTCTCCAGGTTCTAAATCCTAGTCTGATTTTAGGTCTCATATTGATTCCTTAGTATCATTCAGGCCTTTGATGCCTTAGTTGTGTGTTGATCAAAGTAAGAGAAGAATCACTTATATTGGTGATAATGGCACAAAGTGCCTCAGCATTGCATCTCTTCCATGCCCAAAGAAGTGTAGCATCTAGTGGAAGTGTGCTTGCATTGTTGTTGGGGTCTTGGGTTTCCATTGGGGTTCTATTTCCATTCACAAAACAGTTTCTAGAAGCTCATAAGAGTCTAGAATGGCTTTTAATTTCCTGAGAGTGTAGTGTCCCATCAAGCTTGCCTTTTGTTAAGGCTACTGGATGAATTTGTATGACTAGTACAATAGTAGCCAAGGTAGAAGCCATCACTCCTAGTAGTATATATAAAGAAATACTAGACTTCACCTAAGCGTTCATAGATAGCAAAAACAAAGTGCAATAGACAATGCTGCAATAGATAGAGAATGGAGCGAATATAAAATTATGAAGATAGGTACAATGTGATGGTGTTGCCCACCCCTCTCAACAAGTAAAGCTTAGATGGTAATTGAGATAGACTATGGATGGAGGATGCACTAAGTGTAAAAGGACGTGGATACTCATAAGCAGTGGATACCTTAGCTATTCCTATTCCAAATAATATCACTAGGTTGCCCGATCACTCTGTTAGCCTATGGGATAGATGTTGTGATGCCCATGGAATACATAGTTCCTAGTTTGAGAATTGTAGTTAGTTCAATAGGTTCATAGAAAATGCTATGGTTGAGAGACTAGTTGACCTGGAAAAACTAGAAGAGACCAGACTGTTAGCCATATAGAGGTTAAACCTAGAAAAACTAGAAGAGACCTGTCTATTAGCCATGCATGGCCTAACAGAGTGAGACTAGTTGAACTACAAAAACTAGAAGAGACCAAGTTGTTAGCCATGCACAGCTTGGTCTCTTCTAGTTTTTCTAGGTTAACTAGTCTCTCATCCATAGCATTTTTTGTTAACCTCTCTCAAACTCGAAACTATGTATTCCATGGGTAGCATCACAACATCTATCCCATAGGTCATCGAAAATGGGCTATATCCAGTTGCTACTTTATATGGTGTTTAATAAGACCATAGCACAATTGTAAGCTTATGTTCCCAATCTGTTCTACTAGCTTGAATGGTCTTTGTCAGATGCCACATAGGATTTTTTCGTGCTCTCTACCTAGCCATTGGCTTTGTAAGGTGACACTTTCTTTGAACTATCATAAAGATTTTCATGAGACAATCAATTACCTCACTGACAAAATGTGACCTCTACCTAGCCATTGGCTTGGGGATAGTAAGGTGGACGACTTTCTCTGAACTATCATGAAGCCTTTCATGAGACAATCAATTACCTCACTGACAAAAGGTGACCCTTGGTCACTCATATCTCCAAAGGGCATCCAAATCTAGAAATGCCATGCTCGTATAGGAATTCAGTTATGGTATGAGCATCCGCCTTCCTATTATCCCTAGTTTTCATGTACTTGGTGAAATAATATGTTGCTACTTTGATGTAGCAGACTTGTGTTTTATGTGCAACAAGACTAATGAGTCCTGCAAATTCGATTTCCCATTTCTCAAAAGGTTGTTGGACTATAATTCGAGTGAGGGGCATCCTATACCTATGTTGTGGTACATCAAATCCTTGATACTCATCATAACCTTTAACAAATTCTACAACATTGCCAAATAGTGTTGGCCACCACCATGGAGAACCTTCCATGCTATCACTTCCCAATCCTAGAGTGTGCATCCTCTAGCACATGTATATATCCGTCCTTATCATAGACACATCTCTATAAAATATCATCTTTTCCTATCTTATATAGTTGAGTATCAAGCTTGATAAGCTATTTGCATCTTATCTTTGTTCACAATGGTCGATCTTGTGGAAAACCATACACGAGTTGTCAAGATATTGCATTGCTCCAATTAGGCACTATGTCTATCTTGAACAAGCATGCATCCAGGAGATCACCATCAATTCTAGTGTCAGCCTTGCCATTAAGAATTTGTTACATATGATCAACAGGTGAACATGCCACGTTTCGTTTCTTACAGTAATAGTGAAGTCAAACTCTAAGAGTAAGACCTAATGATGCAAGGCTTGTTGACAAGATATAACAATGCCTAGTGGTCCACAAAGAATAGAAATTTGTTGGGGCAATGTGTACTTCTTCACTGCATGCACCATGGCCAAAAAGTAGGGTATGTACTTCTTCACTGCATAAACCATGGCCAAAAGGTATTGTCAGTACTCTGCATAAATCATGGCCAAACCTTCTCTTTTTGTCGTTATGTAGTTCATCTTAGCTTCATTGAGATTCTTATTGGGGTGAAACAAACATGGTAGTCCAATTTGTGCTCCCCTAGCTGTGGCTTGGTTGTGCCAGTATGCAACCAATAGTGATATTTGATGCATCAATATGCACATAGAAGATTATGTCCCAATTTGGGGGTCTTAAGA
This sequence comes from Cibotium barometz, assembly GCF_041138505.1. Taxonomy (NCBI): domain Eukaryota; kingdom Viridiplantae; phylum Streptophyta; class Polypodiopsida; order Cyatheales; family Cibotiaceae; genus Cibotium; species Cibotium barometz. The sequence goes on from NC_141076.1 coordinate 54,736,404, forward strand.
TAGGTGCACTTGTTATTACAAAGGCCTTCTTTAGCTCATCATATGCTATGCTTGCTGACATTCAAAGCCTACTAGTAGTCCCTTGCAATCTCTGCATAAAATACAATGAATGTCTAGTAAAATATTGGTAGTCTACATATATTTAGACTACTAGTAGTCTACATATATTTAGACTACATATATTTAGACTACTAGTAGTCTAAATATAATGGCCTTATCATCTCTCCATAAAAAATAATGAATATTTACACTCCCTTGAAATTAGTAGGTGGAGGAAATTCCAAATCAATTTAACTTTGCTTTCATTCGTGGTGGTCTTTGGAGTGAGCACACAAATTGTTAATGAGAACTTCCAACCACTTTTGCACATACGCCATTGAAATGTTGCCGGGGGGGGGGGGGGGGGGGACATTGGTTAGTCCAGAAGGGCATAACTCGTTGAAATGTTTTGGTTGGTTCAAAAGGGAATAACTCCCTGAAATGTTTTGGTTAGTTCAAAAGGGAATAACTCGCTGAAATGTTTTTCGCGGGCATTAGCTAGTCCAAAGGGCATAACCCGATATGTAAATGTACCTCCCATAGTGGTAAATGAAACCTTGTGCTGATCACAATGGACACTTGATTATAGCACGAGAAAACATTCAAGAAGAAGATGTAGGCTTCTTCATCGATAACTCTTTCAAAAATGTGTTTAGTTCAAGTCTACACACACTCATAGCTTTCCATTTTTCTTTGGGCACAATGATAATGGATGATACCTAATCAATGTGCTCGATTTCATAAATGAAACCTGCAATAATAAGCTTATCAATTTCTTCTTACACAATGGTAGAATATTTGGGATTCATTTGACAAGTTCTTTGCCTTGTGGGTCTTGATCCTCCTATGATAGGGATTGTGTGTGGTACCACCTCTGACAATACTCCATGTACCACCTCCAGCAATACTCCCTTCATGTACTTTCAAGAAAAGCAATACTTGAATTCTCTCATTAGGTGTACTTATTTCTTTTCCTCATCCATAGTTAGATCCTTAGCACGATGAACACCGATTTGGGCTCCTCTTTAGGTTCGACTATGGCTACCTCCTTGACTTCAGCAGTGAGTCCATCATATAAACTGCCTTCTTGCCCTTCCTTAGAGGGTTGGGCTCTAGGGTGAACAATTGCTTGTTCAACAAGTGAATATGATTTTTTCTAATGTTTAGGGAATGATCTTAAGTCCATTACATTATCTTCTTTTGCATTGGTCTGGGCCAAAATCCTCTCGTCTTCTCGTTTCGCTTATGCCAAGGCTTTGTTTCTCCTACATCTTTCTAATCTAGAAAGTTGTGGCTTAAATTTTTTTAAAGATTGGGCTTTCACTTATGTCCATCAAAGAAATCCTCGTTCACCATTGTAGCTTTGACGTATCTTAGCCCTTATGCATCTGCCATTTGCTTCATAACATATTGTTACATCTAGCCTAATAGTCCTTTTTCCTTAACCATTTTCTAAGGTGCTTCCCTTTTGGCGATGATTTGCTATTAGAGCTTGTTGATAACCTTATTTTCCTAACCCATTAGTAACAATCTGAACTCTCAATCATTATGATAGAATTCGAAGGACCTTACGTCATTGAGTCCAAGTCCATGTACTTGGCGATGATTTGCTATTAGAGCTTGTTGATAACCTTATTTTCCTAACCCATCAGTAACAATCTGAACTCTCAATCATTATGATAGAAGTCGAAGGACCTTACTTCATTGAGTCCAAGTCCATGTACTTGGTACCTCGACTAGGAAATACATAGATCATTAATAACATGTGCCTCCAGTTATCACTAAAATCTAGAGGAGGGAGGGATGCATATGTCATTTCCTTCTCCTCTCCCTTGTTTGGGGAAATTTTGGGTTCTCTCACTTACACTAATGTGGTATGATTAGTGGTAAACCGACTCATTTCCAAAGTGGTTACCTCCATAGGATAAGTCTTCCATGTTTACAAATTCACCTTTAGAACTTGGGCATATTTTCATAAATAGATTTGGTCTAGGCCCACCAACCATGCACCAACTTGGCCTCCCTCATGAAAGGTATGCCAAGTATGGTATTGTAAGAATCTTAAGTCTCGCAAATGTTCTATTGGCCATTTTTATAATAAGTTTTGTTTGTTCTAAGGCCAGTTTTTTTTTCAAATTTCCTAGCATTTCTTTGTAATGATCCTCCATTTAGTATCACAGTTGCTTGATGTTGAGAGACACGTTACATGAGGGCAATGCTAAATTGTATGGGTGATGGGTGAGTGAGATACACCTCGCTTAAGAGGGGCTGTTGAAACATGTAAGCTCGGTTTACGCATGTGTGGGAAAGCATCCTAGAGGTGCAAGATATTGTGGAAAGATAAGAATGCTACATATGATATTGTATGATGTGTGAGTGTTGAGCAAAAGAGTGTGCCACATGGATGCACACATGTAAAGTGAGATAAGGGATATCTATATTAGAAGCCTCATTGTATGGTTCATTGTGATATGCAATAGAACTTGTGCTGAGTGTGCTACTCTCTCTCTTGCTGCCTTCTTTGTTAATTACAATTGCCATACTTGACAATCTCTCCCAAATGAGCTAAAAAACACAGCTCTCTTTGCTATGAGATTCTTTTCCTCTTAAAGACCTCCAAGTTGAGGTCTTTCATGACCATTGACATGACCTTCATGAGCTCCATGATGTACATGTTCCAACCATACATGCACATTCAACAAGGATGCTTTCTTCATGGATTTCCCGCAAGAAATCTGAGGTGCCAATTTTGCAGAAGAACCCGTAAGTCTTCCATCTTCATTGCCCATCCTCTCGATGAGCAAATCCATGAGAGCCATGGCCTTCAAGCATGCTCCATTATGAGTTGCAACTTAGCCCATCATAGCTTGCCACACCAATGCCTCAATCTTTTCCTGCAAGTAAAGAACCATGGGATCCTCTCATCCCATAAATCAACAACCCTTTTGAAACATTGAGCAATTTCTATGTCCAAAACACCAAAAAATATGAGGTAAAAACTTCACAAAATACCTTCTTGAGACTCCTCAACTTCCATGGCAACTTCTGTGATTTTGATGACGTAGACTCCAAAGGTCTTCATATTGCCGAAATCTCCATTTTCAGCTTTGTAGGCAGCTTCATGATCTCTCCAATCACCAACAACATAATCTCTCTCCAAATGAAATACTAATGACAATGAGTGTGCTTAAAATTTTTTTCATAATAAAATGAAAATAATGCTTAATCAAATAACTTTGTAAACAAGAAAACTATACATAGTTATGCACTATGCAAGAGCCCATCCTAGCTCTGATACCATGTTAAAATCCTAATATGGGATTGATCATGGTGATTAGCAACATAGATTGAGCTTAACTAAGGTCGGTTAAACCACACCAAGAACTCCATGAGAGAGAGAGAGAGAGAGAGAGAGAGAGAGAGAGAGAGTAGCACACTCAACACAAGTTCTATTACATATCACAATGAACCATACAATGAGACTTCTAATATAGATAGCCCTCATCTCACCTACATGTGTATATGCATCCGTGGCACACTCTTTTCCACTCTTTTGGTCAACACTCACACACCATACAATATCATATGTGGCATTCTTATCTTTCCACAATATCTTGCACCTCTAGGGTGCTTTCCCACACAAACATAAACCGAGCTTACATATTTTAACAACAAAACAAAGCGATTGAACCTGTAGAGTATTCAAAGAAGCAAAGTAGTAGCATCATGATCAACTAAGGGAAGATAGAAGGGCTGGCTCGTCGTCAGCACCAGCTAAGACAAAAGTAGCAAAAAGCAATGTATGGCAGTAAGAAGAAGGTTGTGCACACAAGCTAAAGAGGAGAAATGGCATAGAAAAAGGGCAGCATAACAACTGTGGCCAGTAAAGAGAGTGTGGAGGAGTGAAGCAGTCAACGACCAGCTGCTGCAAAGAAAGTGGGCACATCAATGACAACTCACAAGCGTAGAGAAAAAAAAAGCATAGTAGAGAGCACCAAACCTCTACTGCAACAAACTGTTGGAATTAGGGTTGCAGGAATGCACACACAACTTCAAGAAGATGAGGAAGCTTGAGCACAACACAGTAGTGTATTATGAGTGCCAAAAATGAAAGATAACAAGCCCTAGAAGATAATGGGCGTATATACAATGCACGGGGGAAAAAACCTCCTAGTGAGGGAAAAAGTGCCCCGGCGGTCCTAAGTGTGTTCACACACATCACTACTAAAATATGGTAACAAATCCCCCCTGGAGTGATGCGGTGAACAAGAGCTAGCACTCATGTATAGGGAAGTGTCTAGCTATGTGGACGAATCCACAAAAGGGAGTAAGCCCAAAGCTTTGCGAAAAGCTTCGAACTTCTCACGAGGCAGAGCCTTTGTGAAAAGGTCTGCAAGGTTATCCTGTGTTGGCACATAAGCCAAACTGATCTCTCCTGCAGAGAGTCTCTCCCTGACATAATGGTAGTGCACCTCAATGTGCTTCGTACGAGCATGGAACACTGGGTTCCGCGCAACTGCCAATGCGCTCTGACTGTCAGTGAAGATGGTGGTGGCAGATGGCTGCCCAACACCCAAATCAGCCATAAGGCGTCTGAGCCACACACACTCAACCGTAGCTGTGAAAGCTGCCCTGTACTCAGCTTCACAACTAGAAGTGGCCACAGTAGGCTGCTTCTTGCTCAACCATGATATGCATGAGCTTCCAAGCATGAAGCAAAAACCACTCGTGGACACGCGTGTGTCATAACAACCAGCCCAGTCAGAATCTGAAAAAGCATGTAAATCTGGCGGCAATGATCCCCCCTTGGGATAAAACAACCCAAGATGCCGAGTACCACTCAAATAGCGAAAGATACGCTTCACTGCCTGCCAATGCTTAATGCCTGGGCTATGCATAAATCTGCTCACCTGTGAGACTGCAAACTGAATGTCTGGCCTCGTAATGCATACATAAATGAGGCAACCAACAGCTGTCTGATAGAGTGTGACATCAAAGTGATCTCCAGCATCATGAAGACTCAACTTCAAACCTGTCTCCATTGGAGTAGCAATAGGCTTGCAGTCTTCAAGGCCAAATCTTTGCAACAATGTTTCAATATACTTTGTCTGACACAAAGCAATACCTCCATCACACTGCTTAAATTGTATCCCCAAATAATGATGCAAATGCCCCAAATCTGACATCTCAAAAGAGGCATTCAAATCAGCCTTAAAATCAGCAATATGACTCTCATTTGGTCCTGTGAGCAGCATGTCATCGACATAGAGAGCAATGATTAGATGTACACCATCCACACGTTTAGCATACAAAGTGCTTTCTGTTGGACTATTCTGAAACCCATGTGCAGTCAAATATGCATGTATTTTTTCATACCAAGCTCGTGGAGCTTGCTTTAAACCATATAAAGCCTTTTTTAACCTGCACACTTTGTTTTCCTGCCCTCTTTGAACAAAACCACGAGGCTGCGATACATACACCTCCTCATGCAAATCTCCATTTAAGAACGCAGTCTTTATGTCCAGCTGATGTACATTCCAACCATTATGAGCTGCTAATGCACAGATGCTACGAACAGTGGTCATACGACATGTGGGAGCAAAAGTCTCATCAAAATCAATGCCCTTCTCTTGAGCATAACCTTTTGCAACAAGCCTAGCCTTATGGCGATCCACTGTGCCATCAGGCTTACGCTTTAATTTGTATACCCACTTAGTGCCAATGGCCTTCTTGCCAGGGGGCAAGTCACATAAAGACCATGTACCATTCTTTATAATAGCATCGTATTCTGCTTGCATAGCAGCCATCCAATTTTCTGAACTTTGTGCCTCATCAAATGAAACAGGCTCACTTTCATCGCACATACTAGAAACAGCCAATGCATAACAATCTGACGCATAAGAGGCACCATGAGAGCCAGAACGAGTGCGACTAGACAAAGGGGCATCCAACTTGCTGTCACGCAAAGTCTGCACCAGCCATCTAGGCATATTCCTAGAGCCCTCAATCTCTTGTCTCTCATCCTCAAGTGCATCATGCACATCTGCATCAGATATAGGCTGATCTGTGCCATCATTTAAAACCTGCATAGGCTGAAAAACTGCCTCATGAGGTATTGCACTTGACTGTGCACCACTGAAAAGAGGCAACAATGTATCATAGACATCACGTGAGCTGATATCTGTCTCCTTAGTACATGAAACCAAGGGCTGAACTGCATCTTCCACAAATACAACATCACGGCTAACCAAAATGCGCTTTGTCTGTGGATGATACAAACGATAGCCTTTGCTTTCAGCACTATATCCAACAAAAATACATTTGACAGCTTTGTCATCCAATTTTCTGCGATGTTGCACAGGCACTAATGCATATGCCAGGCAACCAAAAACACGTAAATGGCCAACAGATGGCTTGCGGCCATGCCAAGCCTCATATGGAGTGACAACCTGTAATGCTTTGGTGGGACACCTGTTTAGTACATAAGTGGCACACATGACAGCCTCAAGCCAAAAACCATGTGGTAGACTTTGACTCTTAACCATACATCTTGCCATTTCCATGAGAGACCTGTTTTTTCTCTCAGCCACACCATTTTGCTGTGGTGTATACGGCACTGTACATTGGTGTTTTATCCCACGCTCAGCCAGAAATGCATTAAATTCTGAAGACATATACTCCCCCCCTCGATCTGAACGGAGGGTGCCCATCTTACTTTCTGACACATTTTCAGCCATAACCAAAAACTGTTTGAAGCACAAAAACACTTCGGACTTTGCCTTCAAAGGATATACCCATGCATGCCTGGTAAAATCATCAATGAAAGTCACGAAGTAAAGGTAGTTTCCAAATGATGGAGTTTGCATGGGACCACAAACATCACTGTGAACAAGCTGCAATCTGCGTTCAGCTCTCACTGATCCATCTTTGGGAAAGGAAGCACGCTGCATTTTACCCAATATGCAGCCCTCACAAACATGCTTGACAGGTGCCTCAAGCTTAGGCAATGAAGACACCATTTCAGATTTCTGCAGGCGCAGCAAACTTGCAAAATTCAGATGACCAAAACGTGCATGCCACAGTTTTGCATTTGAAATAGCCTGCGTATCCATAATAGCACATGCTGAATCCTCTACACATTTGCCATCCATATTGAGCTTATACAGCCCTCGACATAGTGAACCAGATGCTACAATGATGTCACCACAAGAGAGATCATGAACAGTACATCTGTCATCCACAAATTTTACAACCAAACCTGTTTTGGCAAATGCGGAAACTGACAGCAGATTCTTTTTGATCCCTGGCACATACAATGCATCAAAAAGTGTAAAGGTGTTGCCATTTGCAACATTCAGCACAATCTGTCCAACTCCTTCAACGGGATAAGAGGAGTTATTGGCACAAGTGACAGTATTCCCTGTGGGAGCAGACTCAAGGAAAGTGAATAAACTGCGCTGCGAGGTGATATGCTTAGTGGCACCACTGTCAAAGTACCATACATCTGAATCTACTACAGACATACATGTGTCATGCAAAGATGGGTCATAACTGCACTGCGCATTGAATGCCCATTCTGTATCTAGCACAACATTAGCAGATTCATTGTTAGAAGGAGAGGCATCTGCAACAGCCATACCAGCCTCTTTCTTCTTAGCCTCTTTCGCAGCCAGCTTAGGACACGCTTTGATGACATGATCATTTCCCTTACAGTACTTGCAAAATGTCTTCTGTTTGTCACCCTTCTTCTCATCTTTGTCTTCCTTCTTTGGTTGCGCAGCATTTGCAGATTTCTGCTTACTAGAAGAAAAGCCTGCTTTACCTTTCCCGCTTCTCTGACTAGCAACGAAAGCTTGATCTGCGACACGCATAATATTCCTGTTTTGCCTTGACTGGTCTTCTTGCAGCAAAACAGAAACTAACTCCTCAAATGATAAGGCATTGGGATTGCCTTTCATCATCAAGCGAAGAGTGGAAGCAAAACCCTGATAAGAATCTGGTAAACCATTCAAAACAGTCTGCACAAGTGAACTGTCTGACAGGATTTCATCTGCAGAAATGAGCTGCTCTTTGAAATCCTTGATCTTTGTCAAAAAGCTATCCATAGAATCACCTTCGTTCATATGCTCACTCTCCAACTGTTTTCGGAGGTAAGCAACACGAGCCTCATTTCTTGCCTGATACAATGTGGCAAGTACATCCCAAGCATCCTTAGAAGTCCTGCAGGAGCGAATATGTGGGATAATGGTACGTTTGACAGACAGCGCAATCAAGGCATGAGCCTGCGCATCTCTACCATCCCAACGAATCTGCTCTGCTGAAAGTGGTGGTTCTCGAACAGCTGCTACAGCACTTGTGCCTGCACCATCATCAACAGTACCTGTTTCTGATGTGTTTGCAGCATTCCCAGCCACAATAGGACGTGCATCAATACCCTGCACAATGTTCCATAACCCCTTTGCTACCAATACATGTCGCATCATATATGCCCACAATGGATAGTTGGTGCCATCCAACTTATCCTCAGCAGCCAACATGCGGAATACATCATTGTTGTCAGCCATGGCCAATGACTGTACTACTAGATGTAAATGCTGTCTGTAAGAGGTAAACCTGTATAAAATCGACCTGTGCTATGCAGCACAGCCCAAAACAGACGAATGGGCACCTGTCCTGCAGATTTTAATCTTGACAGTAAATCTGCACAGTAGGACGATTTTGCCTGCGCAGTACTTGGAATGCAAAAACGGAGGGCGAAATGACCTCAGATCAAAATTCTGAAATGACCAAGCCCTACGGGCTCTCCCACGGCATATACTAACCTGCAGTCGCTCGTGAAACCTCGTCGCAATCGGAGGAGATGAAGCGGCAGGTGCCGGTGATGCTGCCCGGGAGGAGGAAGCCTGCTCTGATACCAATTGTTGGAATTAGGGTTGCAGGAATGCACACACAACTTCAAGAAGATGAGGAAGCTTGAGCACAACACAGTAGTGTATTATGAGTGCCAAAAATGAAAGATAACAAGCCCTAGAAGATAATGGGCGTATATACAATGCACGGGGGAAAAAACCTCCTAGTGAGGGAAAAAGTGCCCCGGCGGTCCTAAGTGTGTTCACACACATCACTACTAAAATATGGTAACACAAACAATAGAATACAGCCACATAAGTCACTTCATAGAGCATATGGTGTAGAGAGGGCGAGTGTACCTTGGTAAAGGAATTGAGAGAAGATGACCACGTAGAGCATATGGTGTAGAGAGGACGAGTGTACCTTGGTAAAGGAATTGAGAGAAGATGACCGCGTAGAGAAGATGTTGTAGAGATGGCGAGTGCACCTTGGTAAAGGAATTGAGAGAAGATGACCATGTGTTAGGTGGTCTAGAGAGTGCCACTACAGGTCATAGTCCAAAGAAGACGAATGGCAGGAGTCCAAGGTAGCAAGCAGAAGCAAATAGGCCATGGCTAGCCCATCTCACAAAGTGTATGGAATGGATAAGAAGGCCTCATAATAGAGGTTGAAGCAAATGATTGGCTTCAAAATAGTGGCAAAAGGTCGTGCGATGATGGATGTCATGCCGCCCAGTCTGAGATGCTACCTGCCGCCCAGTCTGCATGTGTACCCATGTAGCTTCAATGGTACACCTGCTACATAAAACAATGCATAATCAATAGTGGCCCTCGAATACCTAAGTGTGTGTTACACACTCTCAAGATGTGGTTTGCCCGAAACCTGCATAAACTGGCTCTCTAAGCCAACAGTGTAACTCAAATCTGGCGTGCTGATCGTGACATAGATTAAACTCAATCTTCCTATACATAGTGGGGTCCTCCAACACATAACTTACATCCACACTGAGCTTGCCATTTTGATCTAATGGCACCGAGATTGGATTACAACTAGCCATCCAATACTTGGACAACATTCCAATACATACTTTCTCAGTGAGACAGCTAAATACCATTAGGTGTGCGAATGACCTCAATGCCCAAAAAGTAGTATAGATCTCCCAAATCCTTCATGTCAAACTTCCTTTTGAGAACGACTTTTCACATGCTCAATCTCTTCCAAGTTGTCACCCCCCCAATAATAAAATCATCTGCATAGATGGTAATGATCACAATACCCTTATCACTCTTGTGCATGTACAAAGAGTGATCTGCATGTGCCATATGAAAACCAATAGTGATGACAAGATACTCAGCAATCTTGTCATGCCATGCTCGTGGAGCTTGCTTCAGCCCATACAAGGCCTTACGAAGCTTACATACATACTCTGGGTGACATGTATCCTCAAAACCAGGTGGCTGATCCATATACACTTCTTCTTGTAAGTCACCATGTAAGAATACATTTTTTACATCCATTTGATGTAAAAACTAGCCTTTAGCTGTAGTCAACGCAATTACAGGTCTCATAGTCGCCATCTTTGCAATCGGGGAAAAAATTTCCTCATAATCAATCCCATGTGTCTACGCATATCCTTTGGCTCTACCAGTCTAGCCCTGTACCTGCTTATGCTACCATCACTGTTACATTTCACCTTATACACCCACTTGCATCCAATGGATTTCTTTCCTTTAGGTAATGGCACTAAATCCCAAGTCTCATTTCCACACAATGTAGCCATTTCTTCATCCATGGCTTTCTCCCAATCTAAATTCCCATCAGCTTCGTCAAAACATGTGGGTTCAGCATCTTGCACAACTTTAGCCATATATGCATAATGATGAGCAACATAACCATCATATGTCAACCTATAAATCTTCCTCACCTGCGTTGTCCATAATCACTACCTAACATTTTTGCAGCTTCTCTTGTCTTTCTTACACGAGGTGTTCTAATAGCTGGAATCCCAAGCTCATCATCAAGGCTCAGCTCTCTGAGCCACTAGACTCTCCATCAACATAAGAATGCCTTGCGAAAATGTTGGGCATACCAAGAGGCTCACCAACCTTCTCTTTGCCTTTCCGTGATGTACTAACTACATTTTCAGGACTGGTATTTTGATGCAGCTTGCCACTTCATGGTTTATCAACAGACCCAACACTAGAGGACTCCACTCAATGATTGTGATTGTTGACTTTCATTCTGTGCAATCACATTTCCAGTTACATCAACCCAAAAACATCTTTTTTAAACAGCATACCAGCTACTCATTTCATCAAACACAACATCTCTTCTTACCCTCAACTCAAGTGTAGTAGGAATCGTGTAGTAGGAATATAGCATCTATATCCCTTTTGCTCAATGGAATATCCAATAAATACACATTTTTTAGCCTTTGGATCCAGCTTCGTACGCAACTCATCTGTCACATGCACATAGGCAATACATCCAAAAACTTTCAAGTGAGACAAATCAGATTTCTTGCCACCCACTGAATTTCTCCTCTCGTGTTACATCATGTATGGTTGCAGTAGGAGTCCTGTTTGTGATATAAACTACTATAGAAACAACTTCACTCCAATAGCTATGCGCCATATTCTAGGTGCACATGGGTTGGTTCCGACTTGAACATTTATGTTCAAACTGGACTCCATGGTTCCGCTGAGCAAGTGGGCTTAAAACGGACTTCATGTCTAGGATGGTAAACATATGCGCACATTCTTTGGTTAAACACTCCAATTTGGCATTGAGAGGTGTTGAGAGACACATTTCACGAGGGCAATGCTAATTTGTATGGGTGATGGTGGGTGAGTGAGATACACCTCACTTAAGAGGGGCTATTGAAATATGTAAGCTTGGTTTATGCGTGCGTGGGAAAACACCCTAGAGGTGCAAGATATTGTGGAAAGATAAGAATGCCACATATGATATTGTATGGTGTGTGAGTGTTGACCAAAATATGGGAAGGAGTGTGTCACATGGATGCACACATGTAAAGTGAGATGAGGGCTATCTATATTAGAAGCCTCATTGTGATATGCAATAGAACTTATGTTGAGTGTGCTACTCTTTCTCTCTCTCTCATGGAGTTCTTGGTGTGGTTTAACCCACCTTAGTTATGCTTAATCTATGTTGCTAATCACCATGATCAATCCCATATTAGGATTTGAACATTGGATATATGATAGATATAGAAATAGGAACATTTGTGTCATTGTTTTTTGTAGTAATATCCCAATTGATTGACTGGGATGTGTATGAATTTTTTAGCATTACTATCTTCTCTTAATTGATGTGAGGACTCAACTCTAGTTCATGTCCTAGTTTAACATGTGGTTTTAAATTGTTCCCTTGTCAGAACCATCCTAGATAAGGACCATTGACTCACCCTTGCCTACCTTTTTTGGGCACCTGATCGTACTCGTTTTCGAGGAAAAAGTCGATGATGAATGGTGAGCATCCATCTTATCTTTGCTCAACTGGTGGGCCTAGGCTCGAGGTAGCACATTGAGTGGGGATACTCCTCGGGAAGGTCACTATATAAAAACCATATACATCATTGTTAATCCAAACATACAACCTTGCACACAAGAGAGGGAAAGAAGAAGAGAAACAACTATGCAAGGGTTCGAGTCAGAGATGTGCACTTAGCCAACCTTAATGAGGGTTAACTCCCCTTTGTGAGGCCGCTAAGGGCTCACTCCACCACCACTTGTGTCACTTAAGTGGAGATTCAAGAGCTAGGTGAAGAGCAAGAAGGAGGGAGCTATGGAAAGCTCAACCTTACTAGGTTATGCATGGCTAATAACTTGGTCTCTTCTAGTTTATGCATGGCTAATAACTTGGTCTCTTCTAGTTTTTCTAGTTCAACTAGTCTCACTTTGCTAGGGCATGCATGGCTAATAGACAGGTCTCTTCTAGTTTTTCTAGGTTTAACCTCTATATGGCCAATACTCTAGTATCTTCTAGTTTTTCCAGGTCAACTAGTCTCTTAACCACACAACATTTTCTATTAACCTACTGAACTGATTGCAATTCTCAAACTAGGAACTATGTATTTCATGGGCACAACATCTATCCCATAGGCCAACACACCAGTTAGCCATGCATGGGCTAATAGATTGTTAGCCATGCATGGGCTAATGGTAGAAAAAATATAGGGGGAGAAACTGGACATCTTGAGGGGCTGGGGGAGGAATCTTACATCCTATCCCACTTAAAAAATGCGAGATGTCCTCATCTCGCAGGTGGAGTATGATCTCTTTCATCTTCTTCTTCTTCTTTAATCACTTCTAGCGTTATTGCCTTGGAAGTGGACGCTCGATTTGGGAACAACTCTCTTTGACTTCCCTTATTCTGAGGCAGAGGTCTTGCATTACTTTGGTTTGAAACTGTGGGTTGGATAGAGGGTCTACCTTTGGGATTTCCCTGATTTTGGCAGATAGAAACCTGATTACTCTGGAAGGAAGGAGCTGGAGTCTAAGATTTCCTTGATTACTCTGGAAGGAAGGAGCTGGAGTTTGGAATCTTGATCCCTAATTTCCCTGCCCTGAAAACCTTGATCCAAAAGGATTTGGACAATCCATATTGCGATGTCCAAATCCTTGATAGTTATAGCATTTCACTTCCTTGTTCAAGGGTGGAACTTCTGTAGCTGAATTCCAAGGGATTGAGTTTCAGGAAAAGGACATTTCTTCCATTCTAGAATATCCCATATCTTGGGCTTGACCTTGATATCTCTTAGGCGGTGGAAGGTTGGAATCACCTTCTGGAACTTAAAACCTTTTGAAAGGTGATGGTGGTGGCTTTGACATCAAAGGCCTTGGAGAAATCCTTCGCCATCCGCACTGCTTTGGCCATGGAAACTGGCTTGGCGTTCTTCATCAAAATATTCAAAGGTTTGTTCAATCCCCGAATGAACCTGGCCATCAGCTGTTCTTCATTCAACGATGGCGAGGATTTGAGGAGGAGAGTGAATGCTTGGTGATATACTTTAATAGTTCTGCTCCCCTGGGTTAGCTCTAAGAATTCGTTCATCTTTGTTTCTAAAAAGCCAGGAGGACAGAACCTCGTCCTTAGGAAAATTTTGAGATCATTCCATGTTTGGGTATTCCGATCTAGAAGGTTTGTCTCTCAGTGGTTTCTCCATGCCACTTTGGCTGTTTCTACTATCTTCAACCTTGCAAGAGCCCTTTTGCTCTTCTCATTGTACCCGGTGACATCAAAGTACTCGTCCATTGCTTCGATCCACTTCTCCACAGCCTCGCCCAAGTTTTCCCCTTCACCCTTGAAAGGTCCAGGTTGTGAACTATGAAGAGTTTTACGAACATCCAAGTCGAGCTCTTCCTCATCCAGTTGGGGGTTATCATTTCTACTAGAGACGACCTCGATCCATGTTCCTATTAATACGAAACATCTTGTTAAGTCCCTTTATTTATAATTCAAATCTGATTTTGATTCATCTGATTCTGGGGTTCTTTAGATAGGTCGCTTCCCCACACAGAATCGTGGGATAAAGATACTCGCATTATCAGATAACAATTCATTCAGAACATATCATTCATATTTTTAACACAATAATGGTCTATTAGAGTGAAATTTCCATCTGAACAGTACTCCATGGGGGATTTCAATTTTATAGATTTTTAATTTGCCATCCCTTAACTTGATCCACTGGGTCAAGAGTTAACAGTAGAAATCTGTTAGCACAATCCACTAATCTCATAGTGATTTGCTGGTCATTATCATCATTCCGGTTACGAACATCAACACACGGACTCGTCCCATTCATCCTCATTGTGGTTTTGCTCAGTTTTATTGCTTTTCAACCAAAAATTCAGGAATCATCATTTTTTTTAAATCAGAATCCAATTCAACTCATCAGTTCTTAATCAGAATTTTAAAATCATACCAACCACATTCGAATTCATCATTTGGATAGCATTTTAGCTTATAATTTCAAGATCTTAGATTTACTCGTATATGCTGCCAGTAAAGAGCTGCAGTTATACCCTCGGTATATACGAGTAGTCATGGTCCTTAGAACTATAAGGTAAATACCATCATATCTAGGCCTCAAGCAAGTCAAGGATTCCATATAATTGTAGTACTTCCATCTGAAGACCCAATTATAAATTTAGGAATTTCATTTTGAATATCAACTTGTATGAGTTTCATTATACAATTACAACCTTTTACTGCTTCTTCATAAATTTTTGACATTTTTGGCTTCTTGGTTGATCCACATTAGCCAAATTTGCTCTGATACCAGCTGTAAGATCCTTGTTCCCACCACTGCACAACGAATTCTGGGGTGCTAGCAGCGGAAGTAGCACTTCTTGTGCGGGTCAAGGTCCCACACTCCGGGCTTCACCCACGAATATCCGGACAAGATACTAATCCATCGGTTCTTCCAAACCCGATCCCGAAAAAACTTCCCTTACTCGGAAAGCACGGACGATTCCTCCTGGATAACTTTTCTCTAACGTAGTCAAAAACCTTATCTAACAGAACTGATCTGAGATCGAACCTGTAAGTCCCATAGTCAGATCAGGGAAAAGATTGCATATGGATCATAGAGACTAACGCTTTTTTCCTCATTGAGAGGCACAGCCATTGATTCTTTTCCATAGAACAATTTTTGTCCAGGATACAATTTCTATAACAAACTCTCGTCTTTCCACGTTAATCAACATTACTTAATCCACATTCATTTCATATAAATTCCCATTCTCATCCAATCACATCATTTTTCATCTCCACTTCTTTCCTTAAATATCCTCATCAGATCTCATCCACTCGCATTTACCCATATCCACATCTCATCACATCACATTCATTCAGACCACATCACATTCACTCACATCACATCTCATTTAGACCACATCACATTCACTCACGTCACATCTCATTCAGACCACATCACATTCACTCACATCACATCTCATTCAGACCACATCACATTCATTCACAACACATCTCATTCAGACCACATCACATTCATTCACAACACATCTCATTCAGACCACATCACATTCATTCACAACACATCTCATTCAGACCACATCACATTCATTCACATCTATCCCGATTCACATCCCATCACATCCATTCACATCCCATATCATTCATTCACATCCCGATTCACATGACATCACATCCATTCACATCCCTTATCATTCATTCACATCCCGATTCACATGACATCACATCCATTCACATCCCTTATCATTCATTCACATCCCGATTCATAAGCTATCACATTCATTCACATCCCTTATCATTCATTCACATCCTGACTCACATGCCATCACATTCATTCATATCCCTCATCATTCATTCACATCCTGACTCACATGCCATCACATTCATTCACATCCCTTATCATTCATTCACATCCCTTACAGTTTAGCTTCCTTTTTGGTTCTAGTTGAAACAGGAGAGAGGAGAGATGAAAATATCTCATTAGTTGTGAGTTTAAAACTCATCCACACATGTGAAATAGGTGCCTCCTTCATGAGGGGAATCCCCCACACTGAGGTGTCAAAAATGCATCATTTCCTTTAAATATCTCTTCTCTTTTAACTAATACCCTTATCCTTAGTCAACTCTTCATCTTATGTGAGTATTTACTCATTTTTGGGAGATTTTTCTTTTATTCTTTAATTTATCTCCTCCCTACATTTGGATTAATCTTATTGGTCCATAGGAACCTTAATCCAAAAATTTCAGAAAATCTGGACCCTCAGGCTAAGGTCCTTTTTACCTATTTTCAATTTATTTCAATTGTACACTGGAAAGTTCTTTTTGAATTTTTGTTTCAGGGAAAATCATTTTAATAAGAAGGGATATTTTTCCATCCAAAGATATCTAGAAACTAAATTATCTCTCTCTAGAATATTTCTCTCTCTAGGTCAAAATAGATAGAAACAAGATCTGTTATTATTCTAAAAAGGGGATTGATTACAGGGGGAGAAATTGGACATCTTGAGGGGCTCGGGGAGGAATCTTACATCCTACCCCACTTAAAAAATGTGAGATGTCCTCATCTCATAGGTGGAGTATGATCTCTTTCATCATCTTCTTCTTCTTTAATCACTTCTAGCGTTACTGCCTTGGAAGTGGACGGTCGATTTAGGAACAACTCTCTTTGAATTCCCCTATTTTGAGGCAGAGGTCTTGCATTACTTTGGTTTGAAACTGTGGGTTGGATAGAGGATCTACCTCTGGGATTTCCCTGATTTTGGCGGATAGAAACCTGATTACTCTGGAAGGAAGAAGCTGGAGTCTGGAATCTTGATCCCTGATTTCCCTACCCTATAACCCTTGATCCAAAAGGATTTGGAAAATCCATATTGTGATGTCCAAATCCTTGACAGTTATAGCATTTCACTCCCTTGTTCAAGGGTGGAACTTTTGTAGGTGAATTCCAAGGGATTGAGTTTTCGAAAAAGGATATTTCTTCCATTCTCGAACTTCCCATATCCTGGGCTTGACCCTGATATCTCTTAGGCGGTGGAAGGTTGGAATCACCTTTTGGAACTAAAAACCTTTTGAAAGATGATGGTGGTGGCTTTGGTGGGACCTTGACATCAAAGGCCTTAGAGAAATCCTTCGCCATCCGCACTGCTTCGGCCCCATGGAAGCTGGCTTGGTGTTCTTCACCAAAATATCAAAGGTTTGTTTAGTCCCCGAATGAACCTGGCCATCAGTTGTTCTTCATTCAGCGGTGGTGAGTATTTGGGAGGAGAGCGAATGCTTGGTGATATACTTCAATAGTTCTACTCCCCTGGGTTAGCTCTAAGAATTCGTTCATCTTTGTTTTCAAAAAGCCGGGAGGACAGAACCTCGTCCTTAGGTAAATTTTGAGATCATTCCATGTCTGGGTATTCCGATCCAGACGGTTTGTCTCGCAGTGGTTTCTCCATGCCACTCTGGCTGTTTCTACTATCTTCAGCCTTGCAAGAGCCCTTTTGCTCTTCTCATTGTACCCGGTGACATCAAAGTACTCGTCCATTGCTTCGATCCACTTCTCCACCACAGCCTCGCCCAAGTTTTTCCCTTCACTCTTGAAAGGTCTAGGCTGCGAACTATGAAGAGTTTTACGAACATCCAAGTCGAGCTCTTCCTCATCGAGTTGGGGGTTATCATTTCTACCATGGACGACCTCGATCCATGTTCCTATTAATACGAAACATCTTGTTAAGTCCCTTTATTTATAATTCAAATTTGATTTTGATTCATCTGATTCTGGGGTTCTTTAGATAGGTCGCTTCCCCACACAGAATCGTGGGATAAAGATACTCGCATTATCAGATAACAATTCATTCAGAACATATCATTCATATTTTTAACACAATAATGGTCTATTAGAGTGAAATTTCCATCTGAACAGTACTCCATGGGGGATTTCAATTTTATAGATTTTTAATTTGCCATCCCTTAACTTGATCCACTGGGTCAAGAGTTAACAGTAGAAATCTGTTAGCACAATCCACTAATCTCATAGTGATTTGCTGGTCATTATCATCATTCCGGTTACGAACATCAACACAGGGACTCGTCCCATTCATCCTCATTGTGGTTTTGCTCAGTTTATTGCTTTTCAACCAAAAATTCAAGAATCATCATTTTTTTTTCAAACAGAATCCAATTCAACTCATCAGCTCTCAATCAGAATTTTAAAATCATACCAACCACATTCGAATTCATCATCTGGATAGCATTTTAGCTTATAATTTCAAGATCTTAGATACCCTCAGTATATACAGGTAGTCACGGTCCTTGGAACTATAAGGTAAATACCATCATGTCTAGGCCTCAAGCAAGTCAGGAAATCCAAATAATTGTAGTACTTCTATCTGAAGACCCAATTATAAATTTAGGAATTTCATTATTATGAATATCAACTTGTATGAGTTTCATCACACAATTACAATCTTTTACTTCTACTTCATAAATTTTTGACATTTTTGGCTTCTTGGTTGATCCACATTAGCCAAATTTGCTCTGATACCACAGCTGTAAAATCCTTGTCCCCACCGCGCAATGAATTCTGGGGTGCTAGCAGCGAAAGTAGCACTTCTTGCATGGGGCAGGGTCCCACACTTGGGGCCTCACCCACGGATATCCGGCCAAGAGACTAATCCATCGGTTCTTCCAAAATCGAGCCACCTAAAAAAACTTCCCTTACCCGGAAAGCACGAGCGATTCCTCTTGGATAACTTTCTCTAACATAGTCAAAAGCCTTATCTAACAGAACTGATCTGACCGAACCTGTAAGTCCCATAATCAGATTAGGGAAAAGATTGCACTTGGATCATAGAGACCAATGCTTTTTTTTTCACTGAGAGGCACAGCCGTTGATTCTTTTCCATAGAATAATTTGTCTGGGCTTTACTTCATCTATCATACCATAACAGAATTGAGTCTCAATTTAAGGATCCATCGGTCCAGCCTAACCCCATCAGTCCCATGGGTTAGCCAACCACCCACCAACCACTGTAGTGATGGGATCCAATTAGGAATTTGGTTAGGTTTTGTCCCGGGTACCAGGGAAAAAAGTTCCCAGGCCCCCTAGCCGGATATTCATGCAAACTTAAACTAGTCACACCACTTACACACCCAATATGAAATTGCCTTTTTCACAGAATCAACTATCTTTCAAAACAATCATTTAATGAAACCATGGTGTCACTGATCATAATCCTCAAAATCTCTAGTTAAATCCTTATTTTCAATCATTCATTTATCAGTGTACCTATGGCATCATTGGCAACCAGAACGCTCACCACCTGTCCACTCAAGGGCCTTTTCGATAGTTCCTAGCTCATAGTAACCGACAATATATTCACATATCAAAATGGAATCTTTATTGAAGATCAGCAAGATCAACCAACGGATCCATATAAAAGAGCCATGGACTCATCCATTGAGTACCAACAAGGTCAATCAACCAGATTCATGCCCGAATTCAGAAAACAACTCTTACTCCTTATTCCAATATCTTCCTATACTGACACGGTAGTCGGTATAGCTCCCCAAACTATTGGATCTGGGCCCTCTCCATCCTCCAGTCTTGGATCTATTAGGGGTGTAATAGCTCTCTCCGGTTGGCGGTCCATGTTCGTTTCCTTGGGATGTGGCTCTTCTGAGCGTATTTTCCAAGATAAAGTTTCTTAGTCTTGAGGCAAGAATTCTCTGTGAGTGTGGAGGGGATCTTGGGGCTTGCTCTTGAGACAATGGTATGTCCATACACTGAGTGTGGAGGGGATCTTGGGGCTTGCTTGTGGACAAGAAACAGGAATGGGCATTCTCTCACAGAGGAACGGACGTTCGTACGTAGGAAGGTACGATCATGGATAAACAATCATGGATAAACAATCATGATCATGGGCATTCTCTCACAGAGGAACGGACGTTCATACGTAGGAAGGTACGATCATGGATAAACAATCATGGATAAATAGAAGAACGGGCATTCTTCCACAGAGGAACAAACGTTTGATTTTGAGAAGGTGCTATTGTGGGCAGTGTTGGGAAAAGGACATTCTTTGGTGGAGGAAATAGTCGTGGGCTTGAAGGTACGACCATATGCGCAAAGGAATGGATGTTCGTCTGTGAAGGAATGAATGTTCGATTTTGAGAAGGTGCTACCATGGTGGGCTGTGTTAGGAAAAGAGCGTTCATCACACTAGTGGAGGGAACAGTCGTGGGCTTGTGAAGGTATGATCGTTTGCGTGAAGGAATGGATGTTCATTTGTGAAGGTATATACGTTCACTCACACAATGGCAAGTAGGAGTCTTAATTGCGTCGAAACAGCATATCTCTGATAGTCATCTCTAAATATTCTCTTGACAGAGTTAGCTCCACAAAATTTGTTCTCTTTTAATGCCCATTGCGCTCATTTATGAAATAGATTTGGAGAGATTCTCCAATTGGAAGTGAATGGGCGTGGCTAGATAAGGTACGGTCGTACTTTTGTGAAGTGAACGAGCGTTTACTTCTCAAAAATGCAACTCGAGAGTGAGTTGTTCCCAGTTTTCTCCTGGTTTTCCCCTGATTTCTCTCCCTTGGTGATAATTGTTTGAGGTTTTCCTTTGATGCATAGTGTTAACCCTCTCCAATGACCCCTTAGACGTCGATGCCGACCACCACACCAATTTCCATCTCCTATGGCCATGGACATCGATATTTCCACCTTTCACTCTTATAAGCCCTATTTTGTATATTTGGCATGCACGATCATTGATTAGTCTATGAAAGGTGTGCCATGGGATTAGTTAATGAGAGTAGACTAGGTGTTTACGCACAACCCTAGGCCACCTTAGGTACCCAAGAACCTATTTTTTAGCTATGGCCGACTATGTATAGACACTATGGCCACCTTAGGTACCCAAGAACCTATTTTTTAACTATGGCCAACTATGTATAGACACTATGGGCTAGGTATAAAGGCCAATTTGTAACTCTCACACCTCATTATCTTGTATGCTCTTATGTGAATACATTGTGTGCTCTTGCTCTATACTCTTTCACCCTCTTGCATATTGCTCTATACATTGTGTGCTCTTGCTCTATACTCTTTCACCCTCTTGCATATTGCTTGCCTAGTGTAGGCTTGAGCTCTTGTGTGATCATCTATGCATGTGTGTGTGTGTGAGAGAGAGGTGAGATCAAGTGGTGAGTGAGATCGAGGTACGAGGTGTTTGTGGCAAAGTGGAGGTCAAGCTCGCGTGTGCTTCTTCCTAACACGATCTACGAGTCTACAAATGAGGATCGACCAAATGCAAGCGTGTTCACAAGGTGAGTGACACAACCCGTCGACTCTTCGTGTGCGGTAACCTATGGGGTAGATTAGGTCTCGATTAGAGCTCTTGTGTGCTCTTGGGAGCAATATGAAAGTTCCCCATGACACTTGGTTTAAGCCTCCATCAAGGGCGATTTTGGTGGTCAAAAAAGGCAAAAAAAATTTACTATGTCAAAAAACATGCAATGCCCTAGAATTAAATTTTCACTATGAAATACAGTAATTTCAAATGCCTTTCAAATGACATGCCATTCTTTTAAAATTGCTTTTTTATTTTTTTTGGATATATATATATCTATATATATATATAATACAGTGTATTATATAATACACAATGCACACATTTATAACCAGTATTAAGTTTTAACCACCTTAGGGGCGTGTCTGGGCATTGATTGATTAATCAATATTAATTAATAATCATGTTGTATTGCATGAATTTACATCATTTACATGGCTGGCTAGGCCCTGACCAGTGGCTCATAGAATAAAATTTTTATTTTTTCGTGAAAATTCCATTACATGCTAAAAGGGAAACAAGTTGTGTGTTTTTAGCCAAGAGGGGAAACACACTCTATTGTTTCATTCGCTTCCAGCTTGCATTGGCCCTGCAACCTTGGAAGTCAGATCAAAGCAAGTTGCAACTTAGTAACTTGCAACTTAAGCGGCTCTGGTTTCTCTCCTGGGACACACATAGACAGGCAGATTGGCTAGAAGCGGCAATGAGTTAATCCTGCGTTTGCCTCACTTGAAGGTGGATGATGCTGCCGCATTGCTGAGGGCGTTTATAAATCATCATTTTCTATAGAATTAACCTTTTACACAAAGGGGCGGCCTCGTTCATCTCTGTTGCATCTCTCTCTAGTGGGCCTCCCTTGCACTGATCCACCACCACGCCACTACCATACACTAAGTTGGCATGAGATCAGAGTCATAACAACACATTAAGCCTGGCCTTTGCAGGTCATCCTGAATCATTCGATCAAAGAGCACCGTTGATGCTTGCAACACAGGTAAGAAGCACCAGCCTTTGCAGAACAAGCCTACTCAACTCATATAAGGGGTCCTCGTGAGTCATTGGTGTCTGCTCATAAAGGCGTCTTCACCCTTCGCATACAAGGACTCAGGAGAACCGCCTCAGGCTTGCTTGTCTCAGGTTTGGACTCTACTCGTCTCTACCTGACGTAGCACTTGCTTTTATTTGTTGTTGCTAGAGATTGTTGGGACAAAAAATAAGAATGTCAAAGCTTGGGTTTGTATGTGTAGTATGTTTAAGTTTGAGTTTGCTCACAGTCAGAGCTTGGGTTGCATGGCGGCTGCACAAGCCAATGATGTTCACCTCTTATAGGATTTTATCTCTAGCCCCTCTTCAATGGTACCCTTGGTAGTCATAAATGATAGAGCTATCCATCTCATCTTGCATCTCCATCATGCTCATACAACTTGTAGACTTGGTTTTTTAATAGCTATAGTACCACTTGAAGGTTGCTAGAAGGGGATGTGCTTGCATATATTTGAAATGGCAAAAATAAGGGCCCAAACTCCCTTTAAATAGGAGATGAGAGGGTTGTCTGGCTTGTTGACTTGTTTTGGTGAAACCAGGTTCACATGGTCGTCTATTAGCCATTCCCTCAAAACACCATAAATGGTTCCATACATGGATAGCCCCCTTTGGGTAGTGTGATGGGCACTTGGATGCCTACTTTGGCTGTCCACAACACTCCAAATAGCGTACACACATTTTCTCCTATGAACCTCTTTGGTTGTCCACAACCCTCCAAATGATCTAAACATCCTTTTGTTTCTCCTCATCTTGGGCATATACCACAACATGACAAATGTTATAATATCTAGAGGTGGTTTTGTATTGTATGATTGTGTACAATTAAATGAAATTGCTCTCTATCTCTCTTTCTCTCTAACTTACTTTTATGATTCTTGATTAGTGAGTTGTGATGACTTCCAATTTTGGTGGAGGACGTGGATATGGCTGTAATTTATTTCCAAGTTGGTGTCTTATATTGATTATTTTAACGTTTTGTTAAGCTATCTTCTGCTATTGGGTGTCTCCCTTTTGTGTCTTGTTTTTGTTGTTAGTCTGTTGTTCCCCTGTTTTATAGTAGCATAACTACCTTGTATAAATGAATAAGCTTATCCTTTAAGGTATGCTCTCTTCTCTTTATTCTCATGTGGCTTATTTTTCTTATTTTATTCTTATATTTTTAGCCATGGCTGACCATCCCAATCTAGTGCCTCATAGAGGATGCAGGCCAAAAAAGAAAAAGTCACAGCCTTCAATAGATTCTTTTTTGTCAAGATGGACTAGTGCCAATGTAGGACATAAGAGTAGTGGTGGGAGGTCGGAAACTTGTAATGAGATTGCCCAAGAGTCTTCTTCCAGTAAACCCAAAGGAAGTGGAGGACTCAATGGAATCTACTACATCCTTAGGCATATTTATGCAAATCAACATGTAATGAGGACCGCATAAAATGTACTTGGTGTGAAGAAGATGGAAGAGTGAATACTTCCACAATGGGTGGATCCCAAAGCATTCAACTTTCAGCCTCGAATGAGCATGCAAAATTTGCAGATCATAGGAGGCCTGCAAGTATTCATCATGCAAAGCTAAAGGCTATTGGTAGCAAAGGACCAATAGATGGGGGTATTGACACAATGGTGCATTCTGAACAGTTGAGAATAATCACTTGTATGAAGCTAGTACACTTTTGTGCATGCAATGATATTGCATTGGAGAAATATCCCACTCAACGTAAGTTACAAAGGGAGCTTGACACTCCTAATATGCTAGCATATGATGAGTATGGTGCATATACCAATCCCGTATCTGGAAGAGAGTTCTTGATGGCTTTAAGAGATTGTACTAGACAAGACTTATATGCTAAAATTTGTGGAAGTCCATTTTTTCAATCCTCATGATGATGAAAGTATAGATAGAACCATGGAGAAACATTTGATCATCTACATTTTGTACTTGGCTGGGAATGTGAAAGGAGAGCCCAGTTGTAAATTTGTGAGATTGCTACCAATTGATAATGGATGTAGGGAGGCAATCTACAATGTTGTCCATGCCATGCTCTTAGAGAGCAATGTGGATTTGAAGAAACTAGTTGCATTTGTAAATGGATGGTGCCTCAGCAAAAATGACAGGTCATAACACAGGTATAGTGGCATGGTTTCAAGCATCGGCTTCACAAATTATGGGTGTGCATTGTATTGCCCACCGTGAGGCACTTGCACAAAGGATGGTTTCACATCAAATCCTCGTGTGTTTGCTTTTGTTGATAAGGTTGCGAACAAGGTATATGCATGGCTAGGGAAATCAACAAATCGACATGTTGATCTTCGGAACTTGATGCATGAGCATCATATTACAGACTTGAAAGTTTTACAAATCCATGAAATTCGATGGCTATCTAGAGGCCAAGTAATGGAAAGATTGGTTCCCTTAATGCTTAGAGCAATGGAGAATGCATGAGAAAAAATGGTACAATTATGCTACAATCTTTCAAGTCCAATTTATGATGCATTTGCTGGCTGATGTTTTGGTTGAATTGAATAAATTAAATGCAAAATTTAGAGGGAGAACATTGATGTTACTATGATTGGAGTCTACTTGAATTTGACATTTAAGAAGCTCATTAAAAGGTATTTATCTTATGAAGGCCAATTTGGCGTTGGTTCAAAACAGCTTACAAAGTTTTTAAACATGTCAAAAGATGGGAATATGTTATATGTTGATTCTAATGGGTTTACTCATCATAAGCATGTGCTACACTTTGTGCCGGTTCCAAAATTAGCTCGTGAGCAAGGTTTCTCTTGACAAAATGACATAAAGAGTAGCTAGAAGTAGCTTGTGTCTGGAGACGCTTGATGCATTGATGTTGTTATCACTTGATGCAAGTGATGCATCACAAGTTTGTTGGAAAGATGTTTTTGATATTTGGTTACAAGGAAAAAAGAGGAGGGCGATGCCATTAGTGTGATTTGTTCACTAATTCCATGAAGTGTAACACAACTAAATAGTAGTCAAGGGCCCAATTTTGGGAAGTTATTCATGTAAGGCATCTTGACTAGACAGCATGTTGGGCAATGTATGGGTACATAAGATGGTTAACAACATCACTCCAGTAATTTTGCCTTGAACACAACTAGTGAGTAGGTTATACTAGGGTGTCTAAGCCCATTTTGGCAAGCTGGACACACATTTCAGATGGCTGGGCAGCTAGACACTTAGTAAAGATGGCTAGACAGCCACAGTACATATCCAAAGATAGTGTTTAAGTCCATTTTGGCAAGCTAGACACACATTTCAGATGGCTGGGTAGCTAGACACTTAGTTAAGATGGTTGGACAACCCCACTAAATACCTGGACAGGAGCAACCAAGCTATTTTGGCTTTGAACACAATTAGCAAGAGGGTCCTACTAGGGTGTTTGAGCCCATTTTGGCAAGCTAGACACAGGGTAAAAGATGGTTGGGTAGCCAATTAGGCAGTTTATAGGTAAAAAAGATGGTTGAACAGCAGCTCCTAAGCTACATGGGCTTGAACACAACAAGTGAGTTGGTCCTAGTAGTGTTTTTGGGTCCCAATTTAACAAGATGAACATGTAGGATAGGTGGCTGGTAGAAGAAATAGTTATAGATATGTCTATGTGTAATACAAGGATAAGCTATTGCACATCTCTCGCCATTAATACTTTCATAGCATAAGTATTACATTGAAACCTTTGTTTGTAGATTGGATGCTTTATGTAGATTATGATTGTTTTATTACATCTAGTTTTTTAGTTTTAAAAAAGTTTTTCATTTTGATAAATTGCTTGCCATCTGAATAGCATGATTATGGAGATTCATGTCATGTGAAAAGTAGTTTGAAAAAATGTGTCACTTGAAATTTTAAAGAACCCGTCAAATTTAGGCCCTGCATGCTATAGATGTTACACGGGACAGGGCTTTAATTTTTTAAAAAACATATACAATACAATCAATACACTGCCCTGTATCATCTCATCTCTACCGTTAGGTCACCCTTCACCTTCGTCTCCACTAACCACACCACCACTCAGCCGACTGTCACCCACTAGCCACCTTGCTACCATGCCTCCAACCCGAGTCACGCCTTGCTGTCAACTAGTCCCCGCAATGAGTGTGCCCAAGGTGGCCCTACTCTCTCTCTCTCTCTCTATGAGACTTGGACTGTGCGCCTCTGAGCCTCTCTCTCCATGGCAAATTACAATAGGCATATGTGATGCATCAGTTGCTTAAAACCATCCAAAACCTAACGTCTACATTTAATGATTTTTTGGTAAAGGACTTCAAACTTCAAAGTAGTGTCCCGTAAATGCTTAAAGAGATGCAAATCACTCTTAGGGAGGGGGGGTTCACTCATAAATATGTAAGTGTAGCACATGGGTTCAATAGAAGGGATTTAAAGGGAGTATTCTCACAGGTTGAATAGAAAAAGGGTATGTTTTATTCACGAAAAATTCACAAATAAGGGATTTTTAAAATAGGCCTTGAACGCACATGATATAGACGGTTTACTTATAGGTGAATCCCCCGAGAAATCACTCAGTTGTGGGACTCAAAATTGAGTACTCAGTTGTTAAAATTTATACAAGAAATTCCTTGGAATTAAAGGGAAAGAAAACGCTTAGCATTTTGAAATAGTCCTTAAAGTGTCTTTGGTATTTCACAATCACGACTATCATCAATCACCAGATTTTCAAGGCATTAAGCATATGCATTTCAAAAAAGGCTACGAACACTTTAGCTATCTTAAACTTCAATTTAGCTAACCACCCAACTAGTTTTGGGTTGGAGAGATAGCCGAACACAAGGCATTCTTCAAGTCTTGTACCTCCACAAGAAACACTTACACCAAAAAGTTCTAGGCATTGGTTCACTTGGCACCATTTTGCAAAATCTTTTACGTAAACAGAGTCCACGCACCTTTCATTTTACGTAAACAGAGTCCACGCACCTTTCACTTGAGCTCTCAAAAAAAGCGTGAAAACCCATTGTGCATGCAAGATAAACAAAGCTCAAACTCTGTTAATTCTATGAGCTGTATGTAGACACACAGCCATATGTGAGCCTACTAGACCTGAGAGTAGCCAAAGTTATACTCATATCCAGAGCTCCAGCTTGCAAGACCTACAAGAAACCAAGTCTAGTAAACCCAATTTCCATTGTACTCGTTGTGTTGTAGACGACTTGATCAAGGATTGTCATACACGTGCTACTCAAAAAAGCCTAGTCCTTGCTCAAGCCTTGACTTCCTTACAACAAGTAGCACAATCAGTTTCCAAGCTCGTCATGTGCTACTTCTCACATGTCACCATCGAGATTTTCAAGCCACACACCTATATTCATCGAGGAAACTGAAGTGCAAATGAGTGGCTTGATGAATAGCAATACAAATTGGGCTCACACAAGGACCCTTAAGCACCTGGACAAATGGATTGCTCAAGGCCCAAGACTAGCAGTACAATATTAAGAAGCAAGTTCTTGTGGATGTGGCTACCCAACAACTATATAGTATTCATTGGCAAGAAATCTTATTGTTTATGTGTCTCTAAAAAAGGTGTTGAGAACTTGTGAGAAGTTTTACCAATTACCTCATGAGCATAGTACAAAGTGAGCGGCAATGATTTACATGCCTTATGCCTAATGAATAAAACACACCCTTTCTCTACTCAATCTATAAATACCCCCTTTAAATGGGACCCTTCTGTATGTAAAAAATGTTTAAAAAGGGATTTTAATAATCCTAAGAATACTTGGATCACAAGGCCTTTTTCTATTGTTTTGCTTGTGCTAGAGAGACAAGCATAACGCTCAAGTCAAGTCACTTATACGGGTTGCGATAGGCAGAAGGGTCAAAGTCTAAGTCTTGGTTGATGGAGTGAAGGAGTAGGTATCACTCGAGCACTAATCACATACTACAATTTAGTGTATCCTCGACTCCAAGAGCCTCTCAAGAATATTCCTCGACAAAGGGGCACTAGCGAGAGGATGGAAGGGAAACTTTCCTCAACTTGGCCTAGTGTGTGACCCATCGCCTAAGAATTCCATAACAAACACCTCTTTCTCACTGTGGAAAAATCTCTAAGGTAAAAAACCTCGTCCTCGACTGCACATAAACCCTCATTAACTAAACTTGCACAGCATGCTTTATGCATCCATAGGTGTGCCTATCTTGCAAACGCATGCGTTAGGCACCTTAATTATGTTGTGACCCTTGCACAAACACCTAAGCAAGCTGAAGAAACCCCAAGGAAACGAAAAGGTAAAAATACAATTGCCCAGTTTCGATCGTCCAATTGTGCTCTTTCACCACCTCTCAAATCATTGGCATTCAGATCGACCTCCAATCTTGATCGTCTTCCTTCTTCAGATCATCTCTGACAGAATCGTTCAAATCCCGATTGTCACATCACAATCACCATGCCTCAAGTCGCCAACACCGTGTTCGTGAGGTTCAGATCATTGCATCACAATCTGCATACATCTTCAATCCGCATATCCCACGTTATCAAATTATGCAGAGCCCACTACAAAGGCGGAGGGAGAGCATCCCAAAGACACCAAAGCTGTCCAGGGAACAACCCCAGAGCAAGAGGGTCAACCTAAGGAGACAGTTTCCAGACCTCCATGATTATGCTTCTGAGGACGCACCACAATCGACAAAGGGCAACACACTGTATAAAGAAGGAAAGGTCCCGCCCGCTGGATCAGAGAACCACATGGGTATGTGACCGTCTACTTGGAAAGCTCATCTTTGAGGCAAAGGGAAGAAAACCTGAAGAAGAGATACCGAGAGATTTGCCCCAGATCGAGGATTACGATGATATCATCTACAAAATGGCCAAGAAGCTTTCCCCACATAGAACCAGTGCACAGATTGAAGGT
This sequence comes from Cibotium barometz, assembly GCF_041138505.1. Taxonomy (NCBI): domain Eukaryota; kingdom Viridiplantae; phylum Streptophyta; class Polypodiopsida; order Cyatheales; family Cibotiaceae; genus Cibotium; species Cibotium barometz. The sequence continues at coordinate 54,766,077 of NC_141076.1, forward strand.
CTCGCTTATGCGGATGTACCTCAAACATCCTTTCAAAAAATGGATATACAATACACCAGTCCAAGAGTGTGGGGAGTTATATAAAGACCAGCTGTTCAATAGTGCGGAGATAAAAAACTAACAAAAGTGACAACTTATATACCTCCACAATCTTGATTGTTGGGCTGCATATTGCACCGTGCTCAAAGAATCAACTCGATCTACATGCCGTGCGTTGGAAGGAGTATGAAGCAAGAACAAAGACCGATCCTCTACTCCTCAACTTTCCATAATTTGAGTCACTGCCTTTCAGAATGCTTTCAACAGAGAAATGGATGGTGCGGGCTAATCACCCAGTTCATAACTTCTTATCAGGACACGGCCATCCAAGCGTCAATTAAGTTCCTCGACACTATCAAGCTTTTCTTGCAAGATTTCAAGGAAGAGAAGGGAGTCATGCAGTGGCACAAATATAACGAGTCTCTTGTGCAAGGCCTCACCTTTGACCTTACTCGATCTAGTTTTTGGAGGCTTTAGGCATGCGAGCTTTTGTGGAGATGTTTTCTTCCGAATTCATCCTCTCAAGCTACAATTTTGTCCACTCACAGAAATGGTCAACCTCAGTGCAACACTTTCACCAAATACAGTCTTCTCGCAAAGTTGAAGCGATAATCCTCACATCAACACACACGTCTTTCTCAACTTTCGAGGATGAAAGGAAATGTAGGTAGGGGAGGATTGTTAACTCTTTTTCGTATACCTAAAGTCTCTCCTTTAGCCTCAATTGTATTCACATTATGTTTAGGCTATGGACCATTGTTATATTGAAGCCTACCACAACCACAAACCTTATATATATGGATAGAGATAAGAATTGGGCACTCACTTAAGTTCGGAAGTCGGGCAAAACCTCTTGTATATATACAACTTTTGATAATGTGTGAGAGGGGGGGGTTCTATTATTTCTCAAGTGCAAAGCCTTCTTCTTCTCTTGAGCTCTTGCCTTCTTGCTTGCTTGATTGTAGCGTGCATGCTTGTGTGTTGATGGTGTGTATAGAATGTGCATACTTGTTTGCTTGAGTGCTTGTAGAAAAGGGTGGTTCAAGCTTCCTAGCTTAACTATTACCGTAAAGAAGGATTGCTTAGTTAATTAGTGAGTAGAGGAAGGGCTTAAACACGGAAGATTCACATACCTCTTGGCTTCATTAGCCTCTCCAAAGGGACTTCCAGATCCAAGATAAGTGCTCTGACCACTAGCACTATGATTCCTTGCTAGAGACATGAAGGTTTTTGATATAAACACACTCTCTCCCTTCAAGAGTTTTCTTACTACATCAAAAAAAAAAAAAATCTCCTCCATTATAAGCATTAAACTTAAGAGAGATTCTCACATAGTCACTGACTTAAGCCACTTGGGATCAATCCTCTTATGCTAACTCAAAAACTTACAGTGTGTGCTGCAAATTGCACATAATATCCATGCAACCTTTGAATGGTATATTCTGTAAACATTGATTCCCTCATCAATAAATTTTTGAAGTGATGTAATGCAGTAGATTTTGAGAAGCCTTCAGCCTCACGTCTCATAATCATCAAAATCTCTCTCATTTTCTAAATCTCTTATGAGTTTCTAGCTCTATTTGTGGCCTTTCTGATTCAGAACTACAACAGTTTTATTCTTGAGACTTCATCTATTCATTCGGGAGTTACAGCCACCACCCATCTTGTTCACTATTGCCTCCTTGGCACACTTCCTGTCACAGTATCATGATTTCTGTTGTTTGTTCTTCAAGAACTGCACCTGGCGCTTATACTTCTAGAGAACCTAACGACGACCTCTTACAAGTCTCTGCCCCAAGTTTGAGCTACTTTCTGCCTGATATGCTTCTGAGACAAAGCATTCCATTCACTCGACTGCAAAAGCAATTAAATTGTCATTGAGTTGCAAAAATTTGAAAAGAGTGTGACATGATTTATGATTATCTGGCATCACATATATAGCATTGAAATATGGAAGTTTTTTTTTTTTGAGGAAAGCACACATGCACATGTGGATGCGTGCATTGGGTGGTTTACATACCTCAAGCATTGCATTGCGATTTCGATCAAACATTCGAAAAATGAGATCTAACTCCCTCTGCAGCAAACATACACAAAAATGAAAAAAGTCATGGTGCTGACTTCTGAGCAATCATTTCATTATTGAATTAAAATTATTGCCAAATGTCTAAAATCAGATTTTATCAACTTCAAAAGGATCCTAGTAGACAATTATGACCATTCCAAGTCAGAGATCAGGGACAGGGGTGCAGTTTGGGAGCCTGGAAATGCCATTTATGACCCTGACTACAGTTGTAACTCATGATCTTCCAGTGAAGCAGCTTGAAGGCCCATCGTACTGCTAAAATCTGTGACCTAGCTAAGCTCGAGAAAGCTCCATTAGCTTGGAGTCGTACTTGTCCAACGTTGGTGTTGGTAAAGTCCCCACAAGGCCATCATACTACAGAGTCCCTTAGCTGAGCTCCATAAAGCTCCATTAGTTTGAAGCCAGAGTTGCCAGATCTTGAGCTTCAAAATGTTTTGGGCTAGAAAATTTTTTATTTTTTCAAACTAGATAGTCTTTTTGTTACTATGCACCCAAATATAGTAACAAGGAAGTGGGCATAAGGGGTATTAAGCTGAGGTCAAAAGAAATAGGTTTTGAGCGCATAATCACTTGTTTGGGACAACCATTACATAAGGCACAAGCATTATTGTGAGCATAGTCATGAGAAGCAAATAAAGGTTTCTTTTCTCTCAGGGAGAAACCACAAGGTTCCACAAAAAAACAGTATTTTCACTACACCTTCATAGATCACTAGGAAATAAAGTGATTGATAAACCACATGTAGCGATCTAGGGAACTTCAAGCAATCCATTGACACTTGAACATCAAAAAATCATTGAGCGTAATGAGTAATGATTTGGAAATTAGAGGAAAGATGGGAGAAAAGCCAATGAGGTGATAGCTCAAGTGGTGAAGGTGTTTGACTAGGACCGGTAGGTCTTGAGTTCAAAAACCCCCTTGGTGCTTCCTCAACGGCATCGCCTTTACGGCCAGATAATTAAGCACCTACGGGCGCATGAGCCTACTATGGGCGGTGAAATATCGGTAAATCGGTAACTATGAGAGGATCTTGGGCCTAAGGCCAGTTGGAAAAAGATGGGAGAAAACAAAGAGAGGATGAAGTGAAGAAAGACAAGTAGGAATAGGAAAAAAAGGAAAAGAGAAAAGAAGAAAGAAGAAGGAAAAAGGAGGAGAGAGAAAAAAAGGAAGAGAAACACGAGGAAGGTGAGCACTGAAGTAGAAAGAGAAAGAGCAAGGAGAAGGTGAGGAGAAAATGGAAGGAGGAAACAAAAAAGAGGAGAAACAAGAAGGAGAAGGTGACTGAAACTGGCAGGAGATGGCAGTTGAGTGCAGTGAGGCAAGAGGAGGGGACAATTCCAACGGCATTGTTCACTCCTAACCATGACCAAGGCCTGAAATAAACATGATAAGAAGAGGGATCCTAAGTAAACATGTCAAAACCAAGGCCTGAAATTGGCGATAAGTTCCGAGAGGGCTTGCCCAGTTTCAAAAATAATTTTGGCTACAAACTTCTCGAAGGTTTCACAGGCAGCTTCACAATAGAGCTATGATGTTGCATGCAAGAGACAGCATACAATAGATCAGATCTTGTGGAAGACGTCCAATCCTGCTGGTCTTGCAACACTTGTGCTGAGGCAAGAGAGAACACATGCACCGCAAAAAGAGTCTGCAGCACAAATTTTGGGCGAAACCAACGCAGAAGAGGTATACTAAGCAAACATGCTAAAATCAAGGCCCAAAATTGAGCAAAACAAGTTCTGCTGAGAAGATTTTGCCACGTTTAAAACATTTCAGGCTAGAAACTTAAAAGTTAAAAGGTTTCACATGCAGCTCAGCAATAGCAGCTCTGATATTTCAAAACTTCTTATGACAAAGCCCATCGGTACATTGGATGGATGGGATTTCACCCATTGGGGACTCTGATATTGTTGTGCGTTTTATGTATTGGATTGTTGCACTTACAAAAAATTATTATTCAGGGTTGAAATACTATCTCTTGATTCTTTTCGTTTGGTTGAGAGGAGGCTCTAGATATTTTTAGTTCCGATTACCATTATCGTGAAAAAACAAGTGCAGACTACTCCACAGGTCATTTCTACTCTCTGGCAACAACCCAACCAACACAGTAACGAAGCCCATGTAACTTCAACCAATATACTTGCATGTAACATGGAAAAAGTCTGAAGCCTCACTTTTCGAATGAATTGAGTTGTTGAATGAGATTTAAGTATTTGCTCAAACTCTTCTCGAGTCATGCGACTGCCTTCACCTGCCATGCACGATGCATCCATGAGAACACTTGAACTGATTTGACATGCTTAAAAACTCTGTAAGGTTAGAGGGTTTTGATATGAATAAAACTTCCTATAGCTCCAGGCAAATTAAAGTGCCCCACAGCCAAAAAGTAAAAAGGCCAATATAGCACTTGCACTAAATGAAAATAATGAATGAGTGGAACATCACACGTGCAAGGAAAAGTAGGACTAGAAGATGCTCATAGTGACTAAATTGTCAAGCGGAGCATTGGAAGATGGAACTTGCAAGGGCTCATAAGGATAGGAAGTGGGTAAGTGGGCTTTACAGAGAGCACATTCTGTATGGTCATCATTTAAAAGAGGCGGACACCTCAAATAGGGACACTATCAGCAGCTGGACATAATTCCTATGAGTTGTTGGATTTGTATGACTCATTGGTGAGTTAGACAGGCTCTGTGAGGCACTCAAGGGCATGGTGCCCGTGCCTCAGCTCAGTGATGAATGTACAAGCTTATGTGAATAGGAAGCTGTCCGATGCAGCTTGTGCATTGCATTCTTTATTTTGTTAAATGGCCATAACGTCGTGAAATGTAATCAATATTTTGTAAATAACTTGAAACGTGTTCAATATTTTGTAAATAAGTTTAGTCTGTTTTGACCACTGGTGTAGTATCCACTCATTAATGTGTGGTGTGAAGTGGAATTATAAAACAGTCTCACTTTTACACAATAGATTCACTTGTCACAATAGAAACACAGACTTACCACGTGTTCACATGTACCAAATCAAGTCAGGCTCAAGCAATGCAGACATACACGGCCATGGGGTTGGTTCTAGGTGTCCCCGGACCCCATGGCTGCACCTCAACATCGAGGGCACCTAGCTCATTAATGTTGGGTTTTATGTTGTGTATGCACCCAAAGGAGTGCTAGTGATCATCAGTAGATTACTAGGGCACTTTTTACTTCAGTTAGTGGAGGTTTTTTCCCCCAGTTTAGCTTAGTTTCACTTATAAGCAGTTTATAAGTGTTTTGGTCCACCCGGCACATTTTATGGCCGGATATGTGAACACATCTTTTTAGGTCACTTACTATGTGGTTATTGTACTTCACATTTTCTATCTGAATACATACAAGAGTCGTGTTCTCTCTCTTTGTTTTCTCCACGCCTGTGTTTGCAGCACCTCCAAACCCTAACCCTAATAGTCCAAGGCCTTCATTTGGTATCAGAGCCATCCGTACAGGCCATAGCCACCAACCACCCTCGCCGTCAGTTGTCCGTACAAGCTACTGTCCACCGTCCGTACTGCACCTGTCAGTGCCGCCCTCAGGTACTATCCAACCCATACATCAGTACCTGCCCGTACACAGTCAGCGCCGCCTTCAGCCGGTACACTGCAGCTTCCGTACCAGTTCGCCGACAACAGCATTCAGTTCCGTACAACAACTATGTAGTACCCGTACTGTTCATTATCTACGAAGACTGCGCCTCTGTACAAACCAGCGCAGGACAGTACTGTACTGTGGTCTCCCTGCTGTGAACTGCGCAGTACAGGCGACCTGCTGTGTAACTGGTCGCCCTGCTCCGTACTGCCACGAACTGTCTACAGCCGCCTCCTGCTTCCGTACTATACCTGCTCGCCAAGCTTCCGTACTGCTTCCGTACAGTACCAGTCGACAGTACCTGCACAGTACAGTTAACTGTACTTTGCACAACAACTACCACAAGTTGCATATTGCTATGGCAACCACAAGTGAGAGCTCTTCATTGCTTCACATCAAGAAGCTTGAAGGCTAACATAATTATGACATTTGGCAAACCCAGTGCTATAATGTGTTGCTCCAGAAGAAGCAGCACAAGTCTATCAAAGAAAGGGGTGTAATGCCCGCTTCTCTTACTGCTGAAGAGTGGGAAGATATGGATGAGCTAGCAAGATCCACCATCATGTTGTCTGTGTCAGACACTTTACATTTCAGCATTCGTGAAGAGAAGACAACTTGGGGGATGTGGCAAAGATTGCAGGACTTGTATGCCTAGCAAAGTGCCTCAAGCAAAGTGTATTGGTTGAAGAAACTCATAGGTCTTCAGATGAAGGAAGGGGCGTCTATGACAGCCCATCTAAATGAGTTTAATGGTATTGTCAGCCAGGTCATTAATCAAAAGTTGGCAATGGACGATGAGTTCAAAGCCACTTTTCTCTTATGCACTTTGCCAGAGAGTTGGGACACATTCAGGACAGCCACTAGCAATTCAAATGCTATGCTGTTATATGCAGATGTGGAGGGTGCTCTTCTTCAAGAAGAGATGAACAGGAAGAACAATTCTGTTGGAAAGTCCAATGCAATGAATGCACGTGGGAGATCCCAGCAAAGGGGTAAAAGCCAAGAACGGGGAAGGAGCAAGTCCCGCTCCAAAAAGGACTTGAAATGCCATTATTGTGGCATGAAGGGACATATCAAAAAGCAATGCTACAAATGGAAGAATGATCAAAAGGAAAAGGACAAAGGAAAGGACAAAGACAAAGATGAAGCCAAAGATGCAAAGCCAAAGGGCAAAAGTGGAGTCAACATTGAAGAAGTCAATGTGTCACATGCAGGTGACAGTGAGGATGAGGTCCTATTCACGTCTTCACTTTATGCCCATTCACTTCTTGCAGGAGATGGTCATGGTATGCACTCATGGATCATTGATTCAAGTGTCTCCTTTCATGTCACAGGTTGCAGAGACTTGTTTGTCAGGTATAGAGGTGATGTGAGGCTTGTGTTTTCAGATGGCTCACAGCTTATGCTCCATGATGTCAGGCATGTGCCTGAGATCAAGAAAAACCTGCTTTCTACTGGACATCTTGATGATGCTGATTACGTTACCACATTTGGTCGTGGAAAGTGGAAGATTAGTAAGGACTCACTGGTTGTTGCCAGAGGCTCTAAGGTGGACACTCTTTATTTCATGCATGCTGGTGTTTGTCACCATGCTAATGTAAATGCAACCGAGCTGCCGGAAATCTTTGTGTGGCATAGCTGGTTGGGACACATGAGTGTCAAAGGAATGGAGCAATTGTCTTGTTTTGGTTACTTGCCTTCTCTAAAGTTCTCAAGTTTTCAGTTTTGTGAGCATTGTATATATGGCAGGCAACTCTAGTGCCCTCACAAGAAAGCTCTTGGACAGAAAGATGCTCAGTTAGAGCTTGTGCATACAGGTGTATGTGAGATGCCTGAGCTTTCTTTGGGAGGGGCAAAATATTTTGTCCTTTATTGATGATGCCACACGCAAGGTGTGGGTTTATCCTCTTTGTTTGAAGAGTGATACATTCTCAGTGTTTGAGAAGTTTGTTGCTCTTGTTGAGAATCAAACTGGCAAAACACTGAAGGCTTTGTGTTCCGACAATGGTGGAGAGTATATGTCCAAACAGTTTCAAGACTTTTGTGATGCTAAAGGCATCAAGAGGGAGCTCTCTACTCCTTATGATCCTCCACAAAACAGGACAACAGAGAGGATGAACAGGACCATTCAAGAGAAGGTCCGTTCTATGTTGTCACATGCTGCGTTACCTCATGGTTTTTGGACTGAAGCTGTTATGACAGCCGTTCATATTATAAACAGGTCACCTAACACGAGGCTTGGTGGGAAAGTGCCAGAGGAAGTATGGACAGGGAAGCCTCCGTCCTACAAGCACTTGAGAGTGTTTGGTTGCGTTGCGTACGTGCACACACGCAGGGAAATACGCACCAAACTTGATCCTAAGTCTCACAAATGCATATTCCTAGGATATGGTGACAGAGGTGAAATGGGGTATAGACTTTAGGATCCAGTGAATAGAAAGATTATACGCAGCAATGATGTCATTTTTGATGAAACATGCATGTATAAGGAGCCTGCAAGGCAACAAGAGCCTGGCAGAGTCATCTTTGATGATGATGGACATCATGGACAACAACCAAGGGCTGTAAATCAGCCATTATAGCAGCAAAACCAGCCCTTAAATGGTGCTGAAAATGGTCCAAATGGACAGCCAGAGATGGCAGAAGATATCCCTATGGATATCCCACAGTTAGAGGAGATACTGGGCATGATCTTTCAACCTTATGGCATGGAACAGGAGCCACCAATAGGTGATATGCAGGCTGGACAGCAACCTACAAATGATGGTCATTGGGTACGGAGGTCCACAAGACCCTCCAGAGCCCCTGATAGGTTTGTTCCAGGGGTTGACTACTTGATGCTCACTGACTGTGGGGAGCCCTCATGTTATAAGGAGGCTTTACAGAGGGCAGACAAGGCTCTTTGGGAGCGTGCTATGAAGTCAGAGATGGATTCTCTGCACAAAAATGGAACATGGAAGTTGGTGCATTTGCCTGCAGGCAAGAAGGTTTTGCCATGCAAGTGGGTTTACAGGCTCAAAGTTGCACCTGATGCAAAGCCAAGATACAAAGCCAGGTTAGTGGCTAATGTCAGAATACGCAGCGGAGATGATGACCAAATCTGGGAACACGAGCAAAAACGCAGGCAAAAAAACAGCACGAGAGAGACAGATGTAGGCGTGTAACTCTGCTCTATATACACAAGAAGATCCCGAGGAATGATACAAATGAGGTATGGGAGCTAAGGCCCTATATATACCTCCCTAGAGGGCAGTCGGCCAGCATAAGGAAAAGCCCACGACTGATAAAAAGGTCCACGACTACATAAATGCAGTTGGCCAGCAATCTGGTGCTCAAAACTGATCAAAACCAGTCGGCCAGCAGCAAGAGTGCCCATGACTGATAAACATCCAGTCGGCCAGCACTGTACTGCTCTTGGCACCCTCTGGCAGCCCTCCCAAGCCTCAGAAAAATGAAAAAAAATAGGGGAAAAATACGGAGAGTGGGAAAAAATGGAAAAACACCTCATAAGGGCGGGCACACCCACAACAAAGGCCTTGGTGTATAAAACTAGACAGGAGATGACTTCTAACACCCCCTCTCAGCTTTTGGCTGTGTAACCAACCACCACTGGGAGCTGGGGTACCGCCTGAGCAAATCCTGAGAGAGCAACTTCGTGAAGAGGTCCACCGTACTGTCCTCCGTCGCGAACAGAACTCCAGCAAGATGTCATCAGCAACGATCGGTTCACGAACAAAGTGTCTCGGGATGACCATGGGTTCCTCCAGTGGAAGCCCAAACCTGCAATGTAACCTCCTCCTGCTCCGTAAAAAAGTTTTGATTCAGCATGTGTACATGCATAAAGAACTTGTCTTGCGAGACTATCCAAATGATCTTCCGCAACACAGGCCTAATTGTATATTTTTCTATTGTGGTTTTGTTCTTTATGAGGTGTGTGGATTTTTAAGATGAAGCTTTCTTTCTTTGCTTATTGACATTCTTGTGTTATTTTATTTCAGATTTATACCCTTCATCGTATGAGACATGGCAAAACATCGATTGTATTCTGGGATTTATAGATGTTTTGCATGGATCAATAGGAGAACAACAATACCAAGGTCGATGTGCAATAGAGCTAGCTCAATCGGGTACCGTAGAGTCGGACTCCATCCAACAATCCCCCTCCTGTGTACAAGAGTCCATGATCCTTCGCATGCCGCAGAAACCACAGGACGCAATCCTGTCTCCCAAAGAGACATCTGCAACCAAGAGCTCAACTGCCTCATCAAGAAGCTCCTGTCCAATCCGGTGTCCATCAACCAGATCAATGAACCATACAGCTTCTGAGTCAAAGAGACATCATACTGCTCACAAGGATCAGCACCTGTTATGGTGCACAAGCAAGTCCTGGAAACCTAATGAAACCTATCAACCACCCCCTCTGAATCCGGAACCACAAAGCCTGGAGAAACCACCTCCTTCTGCAAGTAAGCACCTGTCACCTGCCTGGCTTTCCGAAAGGTCCCCGTGGAAAGAACATCCTCAACTACTAGAAGATCTATGTCCCGAACACGACGAGACATCAGAGCATAAGTGACCTGTTCAGCTTCCTCTGACTCACGAACACAAGAACTACCAACATCAGTACTGGAAAGTTCCTGCCAACTGCTGCTATCTACTGGCAAGCTATCCACCACCTGGTCTCGGAAAGCCCGCACCTGCAGCGTACACTTGAGTAGCCATTACTAGACTGCCACTCATCACAATCCTGAGGACCTGGGAGAGAGAGTGCTGAAAGCCTGTAAACTCAATTCTCCACTCCACCTTCCCAAACCACTTGGCCTGTTGCTTTGTCCCGGAGAGCAACAAAATGCTCATCAAACTCCACCCGTATGCCAGTCTTGCAAACCTGATGTACTGACAACAGATGAAAACCAAGTGCCGGAACATACAACACCTGGGAGGAATGCTTCCCCCCTCTGCCATCGGGAACTATCTCCATCCTGCCCTCACTGTGCACTGGGATAGTGGACGTATCCCCAGTAAGAATATGACCAGAAAGCCTGCAGAGATCCTGTAAACCGGAACGGGAAGGAGTCATGTGCCTGGAAGCACCACTATCGAGAATCCACTCTCGAGTATCCGTTGTTTGCGGAGAGTCCTCCAATCTCCTCCTTGCCTGAAGAAAATGAAACATCGGTGTCCATCACCTCCAGGTGCACAAAAGCCGGAGTCTTCATGATTGCTGAGGAGTCTTCACCCTTCTCGGTCTTCCGCTTGTTGGGACACTGCCTCCAGTAGTGGCCTTTCTCGCCACAATCATTACAGGTCCTCTCTGCCTTCAGTTTCTCGCGGTCAGCGTCGGACTTCTTCTCAGAAGACTTCTCCGATGAGGCCTTCTCTTTGCCCGAGTTACGGCCTTTCGACCGTTGGCCAGTAAAGGCCTCCGAACCTCCACCCTGAGGAGGGTTCGTGAATCGTTCCTCCTGGTCCAGGACCATGGGCACAAGCTTCTCCCACGTGATGGTGCTGAGCCTGCCCCCACTGGTAATCAAAGACGAGTAAAATGCTGTACGAAGAGGGCAAATGTGACAGCAACGTGATGGCCATGTCCTCTGACGATATCTCCTTCCCAGCCTGAAGAACTTCCTGCTGAAGAGCCTGCAGCTTGTTAATATGCTCCCGCATCGTCGACGACTTTGCAGGGCTCATAACCCGCATATGTACTTCCAAGGAAATCCTCTTCATGGGCAATACCCTGTTGTAAAGTGAGGCCAAATGCTGCCATATACCTCTGGCCAACGTCATGTGCTTTATATGATTGATTACCTGTGGTGTGCAGTTGAGGAAAATAAACGAACGGACCCTGGCGTTGACACGATCCCACATCTGTGTCTGGAATCTCGGTCCTTTCGGGTTGACGGTAACTCCCCTTCCTCTACTTCCGGCCGTGGAACACCAACAACGACAAAGTCGGCGAGGTCGTAAGACTCCAAAACGGATTCAATCATCACCTTCTATATGCCGTAGTTGCTCCCGTCCAACTGACGGTCCACCGGGAATGTGGGGAGTGTCGGGATCTTCACATGTCTCTCGGCCATCTCAAACAGATCTGCCATAGCCGGGATGTACTCTGAAAAGGGTGCATGGGTGGGAACAAAGAAGGAATAAAACCTACAAGTGGCTGTCCAGCAAATCAGCCCGCCTTCCTCTTGCTTCTCCTCTTCCCAATCAGCCCAAAACAGTCCACCAATCAGCCACAAAAACAGCCCCCTCTTGCTCACACAAGTCCCAAGACCTATCTAGAGCCTAGGGCTCTGATACCATGTCAGAATACGCAGCGGAGATGATGACCAAATCTGGGAACACGAGCAAAAACGCAGGCAGAAAAACAGCACAAGAGAGAGACAGATGTAGGCGTGTAACTCTGCTCTATATACACAAGAAGATCCCGAGGAATGATACAAATGAGGTATGGGGGCTGAGGACCTATATATACCCCCCTAGAGGGCAGTCGGCCAGCATAAGGAAAAGCCCACGACTGATAAAAAGGTCCACGACTGCATAAATGCAGTCGGCCAGTAATCTGGTGCCCAAAACTGATCAAAACCAGTCGGCCAGCAGCAAGAGTGCCCACGACTGATAAACATCCAGTCGGCCAGCACTGTACTGCTCTTGGCACCCTCTGGCAGCCCTCCCAAGCCTCAGAAAAATGGGAAAAAATAGGGGAAAAATACCGGAGAGTGGGGAAAAATGGGAAAACACCTCATAAGGGCGGGCACACCCACAACAAAGGCCCTGGTGTATAAAACTAGACAGGAGATGACTTCTAACAGCTAAGGGCTTCAAGCAGGAATATGGTGTGGACTTTGATGAGATCTTCTCTCCAGTGGTAAAAATGACCACACTTAGTGTAATAAAGTAGGAACTTTATTCAATAGGGTTAATAATGGGACAAGTCCATGTATAAAAGAGGGGACTTGGACCATGGTTGTAACTTTTGATGATCATTTTTAGAAATGGAAACTTATGTTTCTTGGAGCTCATGGCTTCTCTCTTGGCTTGTGGAAGGCTATTTCCATTCTCTTGGTGAGAGACTAAACACACTTAGGCATCATGTTTACATGGTGATTACTCATATTTTTCATGCATTACATCCCTTCATTCCAATTGGTATCAGAGCTCTTGATTTTGATCATGGGCATGCATGGGTTGTTGGGAAAATTTGCTTGAAAATTTGAGTTTCTTTTATTTTTTTTCCTCATTTTCTTGTAATCCTTGAGTGATTCTTTACAAATCTTCTCTAATATCTTGCTTAATCTCATGGAGATGGTGAGCATTTCATGGAAATTGCTTGAATTTTGAGTGATTTTGGCCAATTTTGCCATTTTTGGACCAAATTTTGGGCCTCTGGACCAAAAATTTGGGGCAGTCGGGCCAAAACTTAGGGCAAGTGACTAATTGCAATTAACTTTTCTGCTAATCACGTTTAGTAATCATCTTCTTCTTCCTCAAGCTTTCCATAGCCATGGGATGCTCTTCCTTTACCCGTTTTGATGCCAAACCTTAGGGTTTTTGTAGAGCTCACTGAGATCTTTCATTTGAGCCTCTTCTTGCAAATTTTTTTCTCAAGATTGGAGAGCTTTTGTTCATTCTTCCATGGCTGTGAGAAACCCTAGTATACCTTGCCACATTGAACCATATCTTTCATTGCTAAGCTTGTACACACTTCATAGGCATCATTGGTAGTCTAGTCATCTCATGAAGGAGGCAAAGAAGCGAAAAACGGCGGGCTGCAGCATGCTCACGCCTGAAATTTGCGCTGAAATATGGGGAGGGAGAGCTAGGTGAAGCCTAGCTCTACTACCTCATGAGTTGGAAGCCATTCAAGAGGGTTCTTAGCCATTGTTTGGAGCACATTTTCAAGCTATGTTCAAGCACATGGGAGGTGTTCTTTGGCTGCAAATTTCAGAGCAAAAGAGGCTACGTTTTTCTTCAACAAGAGGCTTCTTCAACATTTTCTACCATTGAAGCTTTCCGGATGACATTGGTGAGTGGTTTGATCAATTTCTTGCAAGTTTGAAGCATTTGGTGGAGCTTGGGAATGGATTAGGGTTGGACACATTCAAACTCCCCTAATTTTCAGAAATTAACCATTAAAGCTTGACCATTCACATGCCAATATTGCTTCTCCATGCATTATTGATGGCAATGGTGAAAAGAATTGATTCCACATGAGCTTGGCCAATTCATAGATCACATTTTGGGGGATTTTCTTCATTATGTCTCATTTGGCATGCCATTGATGGAATAGCAAGCTTATGCAATGTTTTTGGAGTCCCTCATGCTCATCTTGATGCCATATGGACACTATGGATGCTATACATAGCCATGCCAATGCTATGTTTTACACATGGGCATAAGAGAGCATAAGTTTTGGAAGCATGCATTTGTCAATATGATGTGAAAGGGATTGTGGGAATGCAATTGCAAATGCCTTGATTGTGGTTAACAAATGCTTATGCAAATGCCATGGTGAGGGCATTGTGAATTGTTGGTTTGTGTTGGAGCTTTTGGATGATGGATTGAGGCATGAGTCCATGCTTTATTGATGAGTTCTAAATTGTAAAAGGGCATGAGTCATGCTGAAACCGATCCCGTCAAGTGGGAAAGACTCCGTTGGACACCCACACGCTTAATAGCACAACTTTAAAACCACAAATATGAAATGGACAACTTAAAACAACTTGAAAAGTAAATGAACAGAAATGGAAAGATGGACACCAGCACTGGGGCCGGAACGGGCCGACCCCCCCCTCAATATATGATATATTTATTGGGAGTATTTAAAGAATACAATGCTCCATGGGTTCTGAGAACCAGATAATGTCCATGTACATATGAAAACAGTACCAAACAAGTAGGCTCGGATTTCGATGAAGAAAACTCGAAGCAGTACGACCACTGGTGTGGTCCAATCGCTACGGTCCTGTGCTTTCACTGGACTCCGCGGAGAGCGCCACACTGGTGTTCCGAGACCACGCACAGACAGGCGCTCTCGTACTAACGCCTGGCTCTCCCGATCTCAGCACCTTTGGACCGAGGTGTGCCAAAATAGCTTGGACAACCCGGCACCGAACGGGTGTGGCCGTAGAGGGATGAATCCCTTACCAGATTTAAACATTAAATGCTTTACTTAAATCTGAAAATCACTTACTTGTAATTGGCCGATAGAAAAACCAATACCCGGAGGTGTTCGTGTAGAAGGGGTAACCACCTAGTGGAGGATACCAGGGATGCAGCCACCTGAAAGATGGTGGCAGGAGCCGCCTGGTGTGGATAGCCGCCTGCTGGAGCACAGCCTGCTGTTGGTGGACAACGTCCTGAATGCAAACACCACTTGTTGGAAATGTACACGTAACCTGCTGGTGATGGATACCCAGACGGCTGCTGTGCAGCGCAGCAACTAGAGGTGCAGCTGCCTGAGGGAGAAACGCCGTCGGCTGGTGATCATGCGCACAGCCACCTGAAGCATAAACAGCGCAGCCTGGTAGCCTGCGCAGCCTTTATGGGAGATGAAGTTTGTGCAGTCGTTTTGGATGCGGGTGGAGCACACAGCCGCCTGGATGTGCAGTTCAGTAACGCTTGGTTGCCGACTGCATAGCCCGCCTGTGGGAGTGGAGGTGGTGTAGGCGCAGCCACCTGCAGCAGCATGTGGAGAAGCAGTCGCCTGAGAGAGAAGAAGCAAAGGTAGCCGCCTGGTTGCTGTAGGAGCAGAAGAGTAGGAGGTGGTCGCCGTTTCTTGATCTTCACAAGGATGGTGGAATCGGGTGATGAAATCAACGCCAAGAAGATGCGATTCCTTCTACGCTTGAAGGGGTAAACCTTTTTAATAAAATTTAATGTGGAGATAACCTTAGTGTTGTCCACGCTTGCATGTGGGGGATTAGTGGGGGTAGGTGACCATGCCCACCCCCACACTCACTTAAAAATGAGGCTCCCCACCTTGGCCCCAAAGTGGGTGCCCAAAGGGGGTGCCCACTTTTAAATAAGTGTGAACCCCTAACCTTATAAATCAAAGGGTTAGAATTTAAAACATTAAAACAACATGTACCATATACTTACCACCTGTTCACATGCACTGAAACTCGTCAGAATACAGGGCAGACTTCACGACTCACTGGCAGGCGTCCCCGCTCAGTAAGTAACACGTCAAGCAGGCAAACACACGAATACATGTCATGCGAAAACAGTTTCAAGCATACAAATCATGTGTGCATCTGCAAATAGTAACATGGACATATCTCCCGTTCATGGAACATGTACAAAATATCTGTCGGCACAAAACTGGCACGACATAAAAACATAAAATCCTGGTCTTCCTATGGAGTGACAGTCCCATAGGTAAGACACAGTTCCAGGCACGAGTTTCCCTAGGTGTGACAGTCCCATAGGTAAAACACGGCACGAATACTCGCTCTTCCATGGCGTGACAGTCCCATGGATCGAACACAGTCCAGGTCATACACGGGTGGCACTGATCTGGCTCCCGTCCATACGACACCATCCTGCTAACACACGGGTGGCACCAGTCTGGCTCCCGTCCATGTCAGCAAAATACTGGCCTCTTCACACGAGACACCGGCCTGGCCTCAAGTGAACGAGACGCAAAAACTAGGAATGGACCAAATGGTCGGCCAATTGGTGACATCCCCCCGGGCTTCTAAAGAGTTGACCTCAACTTAAAAGCCTCAAGATATGCCTGCAACAATTGCGGATAATCTGCAAAGTAATCTTCATTTACCCATTTGGCATCAATAGGCAAATAATTCTTAAACTTCACAAGGTATCTCCTGGAAAGCTTTCCTGCAGGTAGCTTTCTCTCCTTGTGAAAAACAATCTGTTCTGGCTGGAGGATCTCCTCAAGCTCTTCAATTTCTGGCGGATCTTCTGTGACAGGCTCATCAGGATCTGGCCCCACATATTTCCGAAATAGACTCACATGAAAAGCATTGTGAATCTTCCAATGATTAGGTAAAGCAAGCCTGTAGGACACTTCATTGATTTTGTGAATCACCTTGAAAGGTCCATAATAGCGAGGAGAAAGCTTAGGATATGATCCTTCGCGTCCTGGCCTCTTCCGAAGCCTAGCCTTCTCAAATTTCAGCAATACCCAATCACCTTCTTTGACTTCCAAGTCCCTTCTATGCTTGTCAGCAGCCTTTTTATGCTTATCCTGAGATCTTGCAATGGCTGTCCGCACCTGACCAAAGGCAACATCCAAGTCACGAACATATTCATCAGCTGCAAAAATCTCATCCTTTGTACGAAGGATGGGTGGTAAGACCACTCTGCCATAAATAATCTCAAACGGAGCCTTTCCTGTGGAAGCATGGATCGTATTGTTGTAGGCAAACTCAACAAGTGGAAGATACTTCTCCCATGCACTCTTTTGATCTGCCACATAACACTTCAACAAATCCAACACAGCTGAATTTGCAGCCTCACTTTGGCCATCCGTTTGGGGATAATAAGCTGATGAAAACTCAAGCTTAGTACCCATGTTATCAAACAAAGCCCTCCAAAATAGGCTTGTAGTCCTGGGATCTCTATCCCCAACAATGGATTTAGGCATACCATGATGCTTGAAAATATTAGCAAGAAAAAGCTTTACCATATGATCAGCTTTAATGGTTTTCTTGACGGGCAAGAAGTGAGCTTGCTTGCTAAACCTGTCCACAATAGTCCAAATAGCATCATTCCCATGCTGGGATCTAGGCAAATCCATAATAAAATCCATCGTGATACTTTCCCAAGGTTGCGAGGGAATAGGCAATGGCTGAAGCAAACCTGGAGGCTTTTGCCTGTCAAATTTCACCTTTTGGCAAGTAATACATGCACGCACATAAGCCTCAATGTCTTTACGCATGCTTGGCCAAAAGAAATACCTCTGAATCATGCGAGTAGTAGGCATAATACCTCTATGACCAGCATAAGGTGGAGCATGACATTCGTCCATAACCTTTGGACGCAAATCCTTCACCACACATAGGCAATTTTCCTTCATTAGATAACCCTCATTGATAACATAAGAGGCATGTGAATGACCAGCCATCAAATCAGTCCATATATGGCAAAAATCAGCATCCAAATGATACAAATCTCTCATAGCAGATAGATCTCCATGAGAGGCCACTGAGACTGCAGCAATATAAGGCCTCCTAGATAGTGCATCGGCCACGACATTTTTCTTTCCTGGAGTATGCACAATCTGAAAATGAAACATGGAAAGAAAATTCGCCATTCTCATTTGCTTCTCTGAAAGCTTGGTTTGAGATAGGAAGTATCTCAAGCTTTGATGATCTGTCTTGACCACAAATTCAGCCCCAAGAAGGTAGTGTTTCCAAATCTTTAAGGCGTGAATTACAACCAAGAGCTCTTTCTCATAGATATCCATATGAAGCTCAACATCATGCAAACGACGGCTCTCGTATGCAACTGCATGCCCTTCTTGATTTAGGACAGCTCCTATGCATTCACCACAAGCATCACATTCAACCACGAATGACTTGTGCAAGTCAGGAACAATCAATACTGGACCACATATGATCGCATGCTTGAGCTGCGAGAAAGCATCCTGTTCCTTTGAAGTCCATTTGAAAACAGTTTTCTTCTTCGTGAGATCATGTAGAGGAGTGGCAATCATAGCAAAATGCCTTATGAAACGCCTGTAGTACGAACATAATCCCAGAAAACTACGTACTTGATGTACGTTTTGCAATTCGGGCCAATTCCGAATAGTCTCTATCTTTGCAGGATCCATTGTAACTCCATCTTTGGATACAATATGACCTAGATAATGAATCTCTGAAAGGAAAAACTCACTTTTCTTGGCATTGACGAAAAGTTTATGCTTCCGCAACTCTTCGAACACTGTGACCAAATGAGTTCTGTGTTCCTGCTCATTCTTGGAGAAAACCAAGATATCATCAAAGAAGACTCCTGTAAACTTGCGATGGGATCGGAATATCCTATCCATCATTCGATTAAAAGTAGCAGGAGCATTGGTGAGACCAAAAGGCATTACCAAGAATTCATATAATCCGAAAGCTGTCCTGAATGCAGTCTTATGGACATCTTGTGGCACCACTCGGATCTGGTGATAACCACTCTTCAAATCAAGTCTGCTAAAGCAAGCTGAACCATCAAGCTTATCCAAGATATCATCAATACGTGGAATAGGAAATCTGTTCTTGATGGTAAGCTTGTTTAAAGCTCTATAGTCTACACAAATACGGAATGATCCGTCCTTCTTTTGAACAAGAAGCACAGGAGAGCAGTAAGGTGAGGAACTGGGCTAAACCAAACCTTTCTCTAAAAGCTCGTTTACCTGCTTCATAATTTCTTCTTGTTGTGCAGCACTAACTCGGTATGCGGGTTTGTTAGGTGGAGAACTACCTGGCACAAGATCTATGCAATGATCTTCGGGCCTTTGGGGAGGTAATTCACCTGGCAACGAGTCAGCAAAACAGTCTTTGAATGCATTAAGAAAATTCAACCTATCATTAGACATAGCATCCATATTTTGATGATTTGGCACAAGACTATCACGCACAAAAACCAAGTACGCTGAAAGACTCTTTTTCATTGCTTTATTAATTTGGATGTGTGATACAAGTGGGATGGAATCCCCTTCTTTGCCAGCATCAATAAAGTGCATGCGGCCTTTATGCATAAAAGAAATCATATTAGACTTGTAGTCTTTGCGGGGCTCAAGCCTATGATGCCACGGCTTGCCCAACAATACATCACATCCATTCAGAGGAGCAACTAAGAAATGCTCATTATCAAGATAGCCCTGAATATGAATACGCAACTTCCCAATCAAAGGGGTAACCTGCACCTCTTTGCCAATAAATGCAGCTTCAGCTTCAATCTGAGGTCCCATGTTTTCAACCTCAATGCTCAATGCAGCTGCCATTTGCATAGAGATGAAATTGTCAGTTGCACAGTCATCAAACATGAATAATGCGGGCTGATCCTTGATTTGCCCCCAAGCCTTGCAAACCATACGCTCTTTAGCATCATGACCTGTATTACCTTGCACATCAGGAACTGCATGAACATTTGCTTTGGTGTGCTTGTCCTCGTGCTTTGGTTTGCGATCTGGGCATTGCCGAAACATGTGGTCTTTGCTACCACAAGAAAAGCATTTTCCATCCTTAGCATATTGCTCTCTTTGCTCCGGGGTTAATCCAAATTTGTTCTTTCTTGGGCCCTGTTCTTTATTTTCAGCTTTACCACCCTTGTAGGACTCCCGGAAGTTCTTTTTAGATGGCTGTCCGCCCTTTTGCTGATTTGGGGCAGCCTTGTCCTTCGCCTTGGAACCTCCTTGATCCTGCTTGATCTTGAGCACCAATTGCTCCGTAGCAAGGGCAGAAGCTGTGAGTTGCTGCAACGTATGTTTTGGGTGCAATTCAATACCCGATCTATATGCAGGTTGCAATCCAGAACGAAACTTCCTCTTTCTTTCCTCCTCAGAGATTAGCATGAAGGGAGTCACTTCCAGCAACACTTTCCAAAATTTGTTAACATACTGTTGCACACTCTCGTTATCTTTTTGTTCCAGCCTATCCCACTTTTGAGTGAGAGTTTGCTCTGCATTGGGTGGCAAGAACTGAGCATAAAATCTATCTTTGAATTCCTTCCAAGTAGAGATGGGATCCTTGGTGATCTTTTCGGTGATCCACCAATGGGTAGCAGTGCCTTTCAGAAACATGCTAGCATGGCGCACCTTCAACTTTTCTGTAAAGTCCTCATCGCTAAAAGCAATGTCGAACTGTGCCACAAACGCTAACACCTTAGAAGCATCGTGTTCACCATGAAAGACATCAAATTTGACAGATTTATCACCTGCTTTGAACTCCTTGAGCTTCCTGGCATGAGGCTCATGGTCCTCTCTTTTTCTTTTCCCCTTATCCAACGGGGTAGCCCTATCTGCATGGGCTCCATGGGCCGTCATAGAAGCTTCATGGGGCACGGTGGCATGTGCTCCACGAACTCGAAGCTCAGATGCATGTGACTTACCTGCATATGGCATAGTCTCTCCATGAGACAACTCAGAAGGCAAAATTTTTCTGGAAGCAGACCTGTCACCATGAGATACATATCTTGCATGCATGTGACTTTCGTGCCCTCCAT
The DNA here is from genome assembly GCF_041138505.1 of Cibotium barometz. Lineage (NCBI taxonomy): Eukaryota > Viridiplantae > Streptophyta > Polypodiopsida > Cyatheales > Cibotiaceae > Cibotium > Cibotium barometz. The sequence goes on from NC_141076.1 coordinate 54,787,003, forward strand.
GAGCACTGGCATACATATATCTGTCAGGCTTAGTGCCTTGGGGAGAGGATGCATGACGAGAGGTGACAGTCACCTCTTCCTTTTGCATAAAAGATTTCAGCCTCTGGGATGCGGGATCTCCATGCTTTAAACGAGGTGGATTTCTGAATTTCAGCTCTCCGTCATCCCCCTCTTTGATATCACCTTTGCGAAGGAGATAGGCAAGTGCCAACTCCCTTGGTTTCTTGCCCACTTCACGAGCCATTGATTCAAAGGTTACATCAACCATAGCATCAGCCTTCCTGGCTTCAATAGCACTTTGCAGATGAGGATCTTCATGCAAAAACTTCAATTCTTGCTCTTGAGCCTGCAAAACTTTTCTCATATGTTCCATTTCAGCTTTCATAGCATCAGGGTCTTGTTCAAGCATAACTGTCTTTCCTGGAGACAGTTGACCTTTGGATTCACTATCCATAACCCTTTCAAGGGGCTTGTGTCTACCACGCAGGGCATCAGACCCACGAGAAGCACTAGATGGACCCCTCGAATTTGGCACTTCCAAAGGGTTGCCTTGGCTGTCCATTGTGTTCAAAGTTTGCTAGAAGCGGGATGTCCAGTACACAGGTTTGTTTCCCCACTAGGAAGAGGGAAACAACCGTGCTCTGATACCAATGAAACCGATCCCGTCAAGTGGGAAAGACTCCGTTGGACACCCACACGCTTAATAGCACAACTTTAAAACCACAAATATGAAATGGACAACTTAAAACAACTTGAAAAGTAAATGAACAGAAATGGAAAGATGGACACCAGCACTGGGGCCGGAACGGGCCGACCCCCCCCTCAATATATGATATATTTATTGGGAGTATTTAAAGAATACAATGCTCCATGGGTTCTGAGAACCAGATAATGTCCATGTACATATGAAAACAGTACCAAACAAGTAGGCTCGGATTTCGATGAAGAAAACTCGAAGCAGTACGACCACTGGTGTGGTCCAATCGCTACGGTCCTGTGCTTTCACTGGACTCCGCGGAGAGCGCCACACTGGTGTTCCGAGACCACGCACAGACAGGCGCTCTCGTACTAACGCCTGGCTCTCCCGATCTCAGCACCTTTGGACCGAGGTGTGCCAAAATAGCTTGGACAACCCGGCACCGAACGGGTGTGGCCGTAGAGGGATGAATCCCTTACCAGATTTAAACATTAAATGCTTTACTTAAATCTGAAAATCACTTACTTGTAATTGGCCGATAGAAAAACCAATACCCGGAGGTGTTCGTGTAGAAGGGGTAACCACCTAGTGGAGGATACCAGGGATGCAGCCACCTGAAAGATGGTGGCAGGAGCCGCCTGGTGTGGATAGCCGCCTGCTGGAGCACAGCCTGCTGTTGGTGGACAACGTCCTGAATGCAAACACCACTTGTTGGAAATGTACACGTAACCTGCTGGTGATGGATACCCAGACGGCTGCTGTGCAGCGCAGCAACTAGAGGTGCAGCTGCCTGAGGGAGAAACGCCGTCGGCTGGTGATCATGCGCACAGCCACCTGAAGCATAAACAGCGCAGCCTGGCAGCCTGCGCAGCCTTTATGGGAGATGAAGTTTGTGCAGTCGTTTTGGATGCGGGTGGAGCACACAGCCGCCTGGATGTGCAGTTCAGTAACGCTTGGTTGCCGACTGCATAGCCCGCCTGTGGGAGTGGAGGTGGTGTAGGCGCAGCCACCTGCAGCAGCATGTGGAGAAGCAGTCGCCTGAGAGAGAAGAAGCAAAGGTAGCCGCCTGGTTGCTGTAGGAGCAGAAGAGTAGGAGGTGGTCGCCGTTTCTTGATCTTCACAAGGATGGTGGAATCGGGTGATGAAATCAACGCCAAGAAGATGCGATTCCTTCTACGCTTGAAGGGGTAAACCTTTTTAATAAAATTTAATGTGGAGATAACCTTAGTGTTGTCCACGCTTGCATGTGGGGGATTAGTGGGGGTAGGTGACCATGCCCACCCCCACACTCACTTAAAAATGAGGCTCCCCACCTTGGCCCCAAAGTGGGTGCCCAAAGGGGGTGCCCACTTTTAAATAAGTGTGAACCTCTAACCTTATAAATCAAAGGGTTAGAATTTAAAACATTAAAACAACATGTACCATATACTTACCACCTGTTCACATGCACTGAAACTCGTCAGAATACAGGGCAGACTTCACGACTCACTGGCAGGCGTCTCCGCTCAGTAAGTAACACGTCAAGCAGGCAAACACACGAATACATGTCATGCGAAAACAGTTTCAAGCATACAAATCATGTGTGCATGTGCAAATAGTAACATGGACATATCTCCCGTTCATGGAACATGTACAAAATATCTGTCGGCACAAAACTGGCACGACATAAAAACATAAAATCCTGGTCTTCCTATGGAGTGACAGTCCCATAGGTAAGACACAGTTCCAGGCACGAGTTTCCCTAGGTGTGACAGTCCCATAGGTAAAACACGGCACGAATACTGGCTCTTCCATGGCGTGACAGTCCCATGGATCGAACACAGTCCAGGTCATACACGGGTGGCACTGATCTGGCTCCCGTCCATACGACACCATCCTGCTAACACACGGGTGGCACCAGTCTGACTCCCGTCCATGTCAGCAAAATACTGGCCTCTTCACACGAGACACCGGCCTGGCCTCAAGTGAACGAGACGCAAAAACTAGGAATGGACCAAATGGTCGGCCAATTGGTGACACATGCTCAATACTTGTAAGCCAACAAACTTGTTCTATCATTTGATATTATCCACATCATTTTGTACCTACACTCACCATTGCTACCACTTCAAGTTTCTATAGAATCTAGCAATGTGTGAGGGTACCTTGGCATTGGTTGGAGAGGCCAAGGGGAGAATGGCTTGAACTCTTTGTGCCGTGATTGCCTTGGAAAAGCGGTACAAAGGGGGATTAGGTACACCGGTGTGAAGAAATGGCCTCAACCTTCACCTTGGAGGAAAACTCGGTGAAGGGGTGAGAAGGGCTTGGCCGGGAGATCGGTAAGCTTCAACGCGCGTCCTCAACAATCCTCACCATCGACTTTGTGGATGCATTTGGGCAATGGGGCCCCTTTTCCGTCATATTGTGTGGATATTGCAAATGCTTTGATGGACAAAGAGTGCATATGATCTTTCATGACATTGTGGGATACAAAGAGTATTGCATTGTGATTTGAGAAGTTGCATTTTCATTTGAGATTTGGTTCCAATTACAAAGGAGACTCTGGCGGAATTTTTCCAACAAGGGAGCCAAACAAGCTTATTGATTGGAGATTTACCCCATGGATACACTTGAAGAGTTATTCACAACTACCAAGGGGAGAAACACCAATCATTTGTAGCTGGATTGAGCTTTGGGACCGAATTTTGGGAATTTCTGGGATTTTACAAAACCCTAATTCAGTCCTAGGGTTTTTGGGATTAGGTCCGAGTGATTACACGACTCTATTCTACTCCTTGAGAGTTTTCAAATGAGCCATAGAACCCCTTAATCGGATATCACAATCTCGGTCAAAGTAGTCATGTTGACTTTCTGGTCAAAGTCAAACAGAATATACTTCCACTTTGACTGAATCAAAATGCTTTTAGGGGTAGGTTCTATCTTCCGTTAGCTTTCTATAGAGCCGTCAAAATCCTAATTCCGACATATATTTTGCATTTTAGAGCCAAATTACTACTTTCAGCTGTCCCGCACAAACCCTAAAACAGAGAGTACTTGCCCACACCTAATTCTTACTGTGTTCATTTGGGAGGATAGTAGACATCATTACCTACCCATAGAACCTTCTTTTGTCCAATTCCGACATCATTGGGGTATTCTACCAACATCTTGCATTTCTTCACTATGCTGAAGGGAAGACCACGCAAGGGTGGGGATGTTGTGCAAGAAATGATCATTGGTGATGAGGACATGGAAGGTAATATGGATGCAAGGGATGCATTCATCAATGAAGACAATGGGGGCAATGTACATAATCAAATTTCTCAAGGGACACAAGCGGCGGTTAACCATGACACCCTCATGCAAATGCTTGTACAACGGTTGGAGACCTTAGACTCCAAGCTTGATTCTCATTTTGAAACATTATCCTCACGGATTGGTGTGATGGAGGACAAGTTTGGGAAGTCTCAAGCACAAGAAAAGCATGGGAATTATGGTGACTATGAGCAAAGAAAAGGCAAGGGCATCTTGAATGAGGATTCCATGAAGGCCGTACAAGAGGATCCATTGGGAGCATCCACTCGGGGATTCATGGCGGATGCACGGAGACCTCTTGTCAAGGACATGTTTCCTCCTTCTTTTCATTCGGGTTTGTCTCACCTCAATGCATCAAAGGGTCCTACCTCTTCTAGGGCAATGCATTCAAGGGAAGAGGATGAGGTATTTGTGAATGATGAGGAGATTGCACTCGATTGGAATCAAATGTCCTTTGCCCAAAGACAAAGGGATGCTCACGAGAAGTGGATGGAATTGTCGAATATCATCAAGAGGGATTACAAAGACTTTGCACAAATTTTTTTTTTTCCGAGAAAAGATCCTTTCATTAGTTATGTAAAAAACGCCCGTAGGGCTACAAAAGAGATCTCTCCTGCTCCTAACAGAGAGAAGAGCAGTGAATACATCATGGCAGCCCGGGAGACTCTCCCTAGGTGCTGCAAAATACAAGCATCAGTCTAAAGGACTGAGCGGCTAAATCATACAATAGGGGGGGGGAAAGAGCCAAACAGGTGGCCTGTAGTGCCAACGGGGGGATCCCGTGTGTAGGGTGTAGAACGGGCCGCAGCGCCAAGTGGTATGAAAGGCCTGGCGCCGTAAAATCGCCTCATCCGTCTCCCCGGATGCGGTCGTACTGTCCTCGCAGGGTGTGGATCAACTCCTGCCAAATCCCCCGAACAGTCTCTGCTGGTGGCTCTAATCTCCCCTCAAAGGCTGTGAAGCACCGGGCCCTCCAGGTGAACCAGATGGTGAGGCTGCTGAGAAGCTCCCATCGTAAATCCCTCTCCTGTGTCCAGCTGGCGGACGAGAAATCCGGTGCCGGAACCAGGCGAGGCTGGCCCCTAATAAATCTGATGGCCTGACTGCCCTGCTCCATCTCATAGCCCATAGCAGGCCCTGACGAAGTCGACCAAGCAGCGGCACCCCACGTAAACATACCCTCTGGAGAGAGGGGGGCTAGAATACGCAGCATCCGCAGCCAAATCTGCTGTGCCTGAGGGCAGTCCCAAAGGCAATGTCTCTGTGTCTCCATAGGGTGGCCGCATCGGACGCAGGCCGCCGGAAGACCGCTGTAAACAAGCCAAGTGCCAACTGCTGAGCCCCTATGGGCGACCAGCCACTGAAAAGCCGAGATCCTGCGGGCCTGTCGACTAGCCCAGAGCCGAGCCCAGAAATCCTCCAGGAACTCCTGTGATAGTCCCTGCAATCGCCAATGCCCCGCTGCCGCTGGAGAAACCGTCCTCCTCGCCGTCAAAATATGCCGTCCCAGCCGAACAGTATACTGGAAAAATGTGATCTCTGTGGCCTCAAGGGATGCATAAGGATCATGCCACTCGTACTCTCCGGGGTCCCACTGTAGCCGGGCCAAGGGGCGCGCTGCATATGCCCATATACGCCAATCCGGGAGCACGTCAGCAGGGTCGGGGTCAATATGCCACTTCCGAGAAGCGGCAGCCACTACCCGAATCCTCTGAAAGGTGCACTCTGCAACCAAAGGCGACTCCACCTCCACTCTCTGGAGTCGGCCCTCATCCTGAATCTCATAATAGAGGCATCTGCCATCCTCAGTGCTAGCTCTGACAGCAATCAGGATCTCCAACTGTGTAAAGGCTCCCATCCACCGTGGGGCCACTGGCTCGAGAGGTGTGAACCACTCCTCTGTAAGTGCCTCCTGAATATCATCCCTCATAATCAACCCCCCTCTGAAGTGACTCAGCCTCTCCACCTGGGTCTCCTCTGGTAGACTGCAGAAAGCCTGCCAGTCTCCAAAACTACGAGCTGGGCCTGCCGCTAAAGGTCCCCAGGCTAGACGAGGCCGAGAACCCAGCATATGACCCTGCTCTGTACGAACCGCTGGGCTCCAGATGAGCGGCTGCCTGGCCCGCTCCTCAACACAAGACGGAGGCCGCTGAGAGAGCCCCGGTCTCAGCAGCTCCCAAGCTCTCAGGATACTCAAAGCAAATCTGTCCTCCCATCCTCTACTGAGGCCTGTCCTCCTCATCTCTATGAATATCCAGCGAATCTCTGGTGCCCAAGTACCCCCTGCAGGAGGCGCCCGGGCCTGCAGTCGCTGCAAGAGGAGCTCTTTCCAAGGCTCAGCGCCTGGAAGCAACCCCCGAACAATAAGCTTCCCCAATAAGGCTCTACTCTGATCGACTGGATCTATAATGCCCAAACCGCCCTGAGCCAGCGGAAGTGTAATAACTGCCCATGCAACCTTTGCCCGAGCTGGCTGACCGTCCCGCCCAGACCACAGAAAGTTCCTGATCAGCCTCTCTACCTGGCTGATGCAAGAGCTCGAGAAAATCCAGCAAGACGTAATGTACCACATAGTCGCTAACAGCACCTGATTTGCCACCACCACCCTCCCAGCCAAGGATAGTCGAGCTGTACTCCAATACAATAGCTTCTTCCGAATGCTCAGAAGAAGCGGGGCAATCTGCTGCTCAGGTGACAAATCGAGGCCAATCTGGCATCCCAAATACCGCACTGCTGTGCCGGGAGGAATCCATCTAAAACCGGGGTCCGGACTCCATGCCGGAGTGGGAGCACTACTGATCCAAAAGGCCACTGTCTTGCGCCAATTGATCAATGCTCCCGAAGCTGCACTAAAAACCTGGAGCGACTGCTCTGCCCGAATAAGATTGGCCTCTTGGCCATGCAAAAATAAGCCCGTGTCGTCTGCAAACTCAGCATCAAGCAAATCCTCCCCCCGGACTGGGAGCTGAAGTCCTCTCAAACCAACCTCCTCTGCCGTCAAATACATACTCATAGCCTCCGCAAAGAAGAGAAAAAGGAAAGGGGCGAGCGGACACCCCTGACGGACTGATCTGGTCAGCTCAAAACTCGGCCCCCGACCTCCTGCAATCAGCACCTGGCTGCGAGCTGTGGAATACAAAGCTGCCACCTCTCTGATCCATCCTGGCTCAAAGCCCAGGCGTAGCATAGTGCCCTCTAAGAATCCCCAATCAACTCTATCGTATGCCTTCTCAAAATCGAGAAGCATCACGACCAAGTCCTCGCCAAGAAACCTAGCTCGGGCCGTCGCCTCCCAGAAAGTAAAGATGTTGTCAAGGATACTGCGCTCCTTGACAAATCCTGTCTGAGTAGCATGAATCAACTCCCCCAGGAAGGGCTAGATCCTCAAACTCAAGGCCTTTGCCAAGACCTTGTAGACAGTATTGAGGATCGTAATAGGCCTCCAATGCCGAATATCATCTGATACTCCCTCTCCCTTGGGGATAAGATAGATCAAGCCCTCGGAAAAGCTCTGCGGCATCACCCCAGTGTCCAAAACATGTTGAAAGCCCCTGCGGAGGCCTGGCCCCAAAAGGTCCCAATAGCGCATAAAAAAGGCCGGCGTCAGTCCGTCCTCCCCTGGGCAACTATGTCGCGGCAGGACCCTCAAGGCCTCGGCAAGCTCAATCTCTGACAGAGGCGCACCTAGAACTGTGCGCATATGGTCTGTGACCCTCCTCTGCACATGGGCCCACACAGTCTGTCTGCATACATCTCGATCCTCAGTGGCTGGCTCCGCTGAAAGCAAGTCACGATAAAAAGCAGTGGCAATGGCTCTGATCTCCCCGAGCTCAGTAGCTATCGATCCATCCGGTCTACCAAGCTGGCGAACCCCTGCTCGCGCATGACGGGGTCCAGTGATCTCAAAAAACTCCCCAGTCACTCTATCACCAAGCTGCGTCCACTGAGAGGCCTGACGACGATAGTAAAACTCATGTCTCTGCTCCTCTGCCTCTCTAACCTCCTGGCGTGCCTGGCTCAGCTGGGACGCTACCCACTCACATGCAGGCTGCTGCTCCTGAAGGCGCTGTAGCGAAGCAAGGCTGCGTCTCAGCCGTTGCTCCCGCTCGCGAATCTCTCCCAGTCGTGTCAAAGCTGCAGCGTGTAGAAAAGAGCTAAGATCAATGAGTCCCTGGGCACACTGGCCCGCTGCATCCTGGTCAGAGCACTGACTATCATGCCAGATCCTCTCAATGTCCTCAGCGAGACTGGGGTCTGCAAGTACCCTCTCTGGGATCCTCAACTGCAAGCTGGGCTCCCGTGTCCCCTCCTCCAAAGTCAGTATAACTGGCGCATGATCTGAAAATGAGGTGCCAGCAAGAATGCCGACAGAGCCCCCTCGCTCCCCCAACCAATCGCCCACATAAAAGCGATCAATCCGAGATAGATTAGTCCCTCCCTGCCGGCGATCCGACCGAGAGAAACTAAGACTGTCCTGAGACCGGGAGAAAGCCCCATGCTGCCATGCATCAGTGATCCTCAGTGTCATACAAAACCGGTCCCAAGCTGCAAGCTCCGTGCCGTGCACTGTAACATGACTGCCTCCCACCCTATCTGCCGGGTCCTCAAGCATGTTGAAGTCTCCCCCAACACACCAATGTGCGGCCTCTGGCAATGCATCTGTAACCTGAGTCCAGAACTCTGCTCTGGCACTAGCATGATTGGGTGCATAGATGTTGAGCACACCCAATAGCTCATCATGCATCCTCAGAATGACATACTGTGCTCTACCAGGCACAATGATCCCTCGATCCACAATGGCCTGCCGCCATGCATCTGCAATAACCATGCATACTCCTCCCTGTCCACCCAAAGGACCAAACCCTGCAGACCAGAAAGTGTCCCATCTACCAGGCATCACCGAACCATATCTCCGGATCCTGCTCTCACCCAAGTGGTGCTCCTGCATCATCAGAATGTCAATGCTGCCACCAACCAGGCATCTCTGTAGCTCCTGCCTCAAGCAGCCTCGATAGCGTATAAAGTGTGCTTCGCCAAGGCCCTGTACATTCCATGAGATGATCCTCATGGATGTCCTACTGAGGTGGATGCTGTCTCAGCCGTGCGGCGGGCCTTCGCAAGCGGCTTGGATGGAGAGTAGTCCCCATCCGAACGGCTGCGAGTCTGCCCACCCGGTGTACTGCAAGAATCCCGGATCAGGCGCCAGTGGCTGTGACCCATGGCGACTGCCTCCTGCTCTGACATAGTAACCTCGTGAATACTCACATATCCTGGGTCGCGTGCCAGATCTGCAACTATGCGCACGACCAAATGCCGAATCCCGGATGTATCCACACTCCCGGGATCCAAGACAAAATGAGCCAACTCCCAAAGTCGGCCTAGCACATCTGTAACCTCCAAATCGCTCATGTGATGAGAAAACTCAACTGCCTGAGTCTTCAACGTGCTGAGAGCGAGCTCTAGAGTCCACTCCCGGTCACAAGGTCCACATAGAGGGAACGAGAAGGCCACCGCTGAGTCTAGTGCCTCCTCCCCGCGGGCCGGAGGTATCACTACATGCACTCGGATGGGTGCTGGCTCATGGGGGCCCTCTGCTCCAAAAAGCCGTGTGAAGGTATAATCAAACGCCGCCGAGCGCTGTCGAATGCCGAGGCGACTCAGCCGACTGCGGATAGATGAAATCCGTGAGGCCCTAATCGGCATAGGTCTCCTCTGTGATGCTCGAGCGAGGTCAGTGCTCAGCGCCCTCCGGACTGCAGGTGAGCGCCAGGGAGCTGCCAGGACCTCCCGGGAAGGCGAGGCGGGCGGAGGGGGAGGAGGGGGAGGCGAGGGAGGAGGAGAGGGAGCCGCTGCCGAGACCGGAGCGGGGGCGGGAGGAGGCGATGGTGGAAGCGAGGCGGTGGGAGGGGATGGGTGTGGGGGAGGTGAAGGAGGGGGAGCTGGCATCTCCTGGTCCTCGGTCGCTGCAGGGGTCTCCTCCTGAAGGGGAGCAAATCTGTTCCTCACGGGAACCCAGTGAGGCTGAGACTGTGGCTGCTGCTGCAGCGGTACCTGGGCGTGCTGCTGTGGCTGTCTCCCTCGACGGCGCCCCTGTCCAGGCTGCCACTCCGAGGTCTCTGTGGCCTGAGCAGGTGTCCCTGAGGCAGCCTGCCGAGCCGAATCTGTGGGCGGGCCATCCGTGGCCTGCTGCTGTGGTGAGGGCCGAGGTCTCCTGCGAGGGCAGGCCTTGGCCAAATGACCAACCTGCCTGCAAATGAAGCACTGGTTCGGGAGCCCCGAGAACTCCACTCTCTGATCTATCCACCCCCCCCCTATCCTAGGTAGCTGAATGACCTTAGGAAGGGAGGAGATGTCAGATACCAACACTCTGACCGAAGGTAGCCCAGCTGCTCTGGCCACCACTGAAGCTGCTGAGGGGCCCGTCTCAAGAACCGAGCCCACCAATGCTCCGAGCCTGGAGAGGAGCGGAAGATACTCCCGGCGGAGACCAGGGAAACAAACTGTAATATGGAAGAGGCGCTCTCCCTGCTCCGCCGCAGCTGGGTCAAATCCATGCTGCCAAGGCCTGAAGAAAGCCCGAGCACCCCTGATATCCAGAGGACTCATGGCAAGGACCTTGGCAACGCTCTGGGCGGCCTCGAACTCGATCTGATAATGTCCCCGGCCCAAGAGCTGTACATCCAGGATCTTGCCCACATCTGCAAGAAGGCGAGCCTGAAGTAGATCCCTGATCTCCCCTCTGCTGGGGCGAGTGCCGACTATACGGCAGATGGTGGAGTGAGCCTGAAGGCGTTCCACCTCTGCGGTGAGGCTCGCTTCCTCTTCCGGCGAAAGAGAAAGCCTGATGGGGATGACCTCGGGGGCGGGCGAGGGGGCTGCGGAAGAGTCCCTCTGAGGCGAGGCGGGAGGAGTCTCCATCAGAGTCTGAAGCTCAAGCGAAGGCGAGGCGAAAGCGGAAAACCTGCAAGAAGCGGGCTGCACACCAAGAGGCGGAAGGACGGATGACGATGAGGGAAAAAAACAAAAACCCCCAAGGGGTGAAAAGCAGCACGACAGAGGAGGGAGGGGGGGGCGGCGAAAAACGGAGGAGAGGCCCAGAGGGGGGGGGGCGGCGACAAAGCGAGAAGGAGGGGGGCGGGGCGCTGCTGAATGGAGGCGGGCGTGAGGATGCGAAGAGGCGGGGGGACGAACAGGCGGCAGCGGGGGGGGTGGCGAACAGGCGGCAGCGGGGGGGAACAGGCGGCAGCGGGGGGGGATGGCGAACAGGCGGCAGCGGGGGGGGATGGCGAAATGGCGAAGAGGGGAGGGGGGCGAACTGGCGAAGAGGGGGGGGAGGCGCAGCGGCGAGGAAGGAGGGGGGGGCGGCGCAGCAGCGTGGAAGGAGAGGGGGGGCGCAGCGGCGAGCAGAGGGGAGCAAGCGGGGGGCGGAAGGAAAAAAGGCGCGAGGAGGGGGGGGGAGCGAAGGTGCGCAGAGCAGGGTGGAGGCGGGAGCTTCAGCGAGCGAGCTGTATTGACTTTGCACAATTTATGGAGTCATACTCGAAGATGCAAAGATTCAAGCCCTCTACCCAACATGATAACCCATCCCACATATCTTCCAAGGATGTCAAAGACAAAATCTCACTATCAAAGTTCAAAGGTGACGGGTCATCTCCGCAAGAGTTGGAGGAGTGGGCTACCAAGCTTGACACCTATTTCCAACTTTACCCAAAAAGTGAGCGTGATATGGTACAATTTTCCTCCTTACATCTTGAAGATTATGCTCATCAATGGTGGAGGCACTTGGTCAAACAAGGGAAAACGCCATCAACTTGGGAAGGATTGAAGCGGGAGATGAACTTGGCCTTCATTTCACCCTTAGTGCTTGACCGGTACCATGAAGAATGGTATGAGCTTTCTCAAAAGGGGATGATGGTGAGAGGTTACATCAAGAGATTTTTGAAGCTTTCAATGTACGTGGAAGGCTTGAGTGAAGACATGAAAATGAAAAAGTTTGTGCATGGGCTTGAACACTTCATCAAGGCGGATGTGTCGGCTCAAAGGCCTAGCTCTCTCAAAGAAGCTATGAGGTTAGCCGAACTCTATGAGCCAAAGTACAAGAGGTCTCAGCCCATGACCTTCACCAAAGACACACTCAAACCAACCACTACTTCTTACAATTTTGGGAAAGGTCCTACCTCTACATTACCATCCTCTAATCCAAGAACTCCTACATCATTTGGGGGTGGACAGCCAAAGAATGGGATGCATCAATTTGATGCCAAAAAGAGTAGTGACTTCATGAAGAAGAAGCCCTTTCAACCCTTCAAGAAGACTCAAAGAATGGATGATCCAAAGATTGAGGAGTTGAGAAGCAAAGGGCTATGTTTCAAGTGCAAAGAGAGGTGGTCACCCGGGCATGTGTGCAAATCAAAGAAGATTGTGGCCACTATGATCCTCATGGATGAGGAAGAGAACAAGGATGACTCTCATGACATTGAGGAATGGGAGGATTGCAATGAAGAAGCACATGAGGAGTCACTTGAAGACCATTCTTTCATCACGGAGGATGGTGAGTTTCCGTTTGATCCAGGAGGTGGAGTTAAGGAAAGCCTTGTGGACGGAGACATGCCTACCAATGCAGAAATTTGAGCTTGCATATGCTCTATCTCACAAGAGTTGTTGGCGGGTTGCAAGAACCCAAGCACACTAAGGTTGGTGGGGACCATCAATGGGAGGGTTGCACATATTCTTGTGGATTCCGGGAGCACTCATAGCTTCATCAACTCTAAATCCATCAACTCTTTCAAACTCAACACAAAGAAGACACCTACAACGTTCCAAGTGCAAGTGGCAAATGGGGAAAGTGAGAAGACTAGCTTGGTTTGCCCTTCTACAAAAGTGGTTTTATCCTCTTCATACACTTGGGAAGGTGATTTGGTGGTTTTGGATATGGGTCCCATCGACATTATCATGGGGTGTGATTGGTTGGCTTCACTTGGTGACATTCACATGAACCTTCAACAAGGTTTCATGAGCTTTCTACATCATGGGCAACAAGTGGTACTTGCTGCAAATGCACCTAAGAAGCTCTCTTTGATCACTCCAAGGCGACTCAAGAAAGAGATTAAGGCTTTTGGCACTATCTATGTGTTACATGTTACCCAAGAGGGGATGGAAGGCAGTGGACAGCACATAGATGAGGAAATGGCAATTCTTCTTAAGGAGTATACATGCTGTAATTTCTGGACAGCTTTGGGAAGGTCTACTATTGGGCCTATTTTTCTACTCCAACAAGCTTCATGGCGTATCCTAATGAAAGATTATGATGTGGGCTACATATGGCTGAGTGTACATATCATTTTCAGCCCAATATATGGAGTCTAAATGAAGTATTTTCAAGGGTCTTCATTGACTAGAAGGGCTGTCATAACAGTCCCACTCACACTTTGGGCTTGAAGCTTTGTGGGCTTGTATACATCCGGATTTTCATTGTATATGTGCTTTGGATGTACTTGAGAACTCTTAACCACTTCCCATTGATTACATTAGAGTCTCATATTTTGAGATTGTACATGTTATTGATTTTGAGGACAAAATCTTTGGGAAGGGATGGTTTGTAATAAAGTAGGAACTTTATTCAATAGGGTTAATAATGGGACAAGTCCATGTATAAAAGAGGGGACTTGGACCATGGTTGTAACTTTTGATGATCATTTTTAGAAATGGAAACTTATGTTTCTTGGAGCTCATGGCTTCTCTCTTGGCTTGTGGAAGGCTATTTCCATTCTCTTGGTGAGAGACTAAACACACTTAGGCATCATGTTTACATGGTGATTACTCATATTTTTCATGCATTACATCCCTTCATTCCACTTAGAGCTGTATTAGCTCTGGTTGCTCATGATGATCTGGACTTGATTCAGATGGATGTGAAGACTGCTTTTCTTCACGGTGATCTCCATGAGGAGATATATATGCAACAGCCAGAGAGTTATGCAGTGAATGGAAAGGAGAAGCTTGTATGCAAGCTGAAAAAGAGTCTTTATGGGCTCAAACAGGCACCAAGGGAATGGTATCATAAATTTGATACTTGACATAGATCACTGCTTATACACCAAGAAAGCTTTGGATGGCAATCTATTGATCCTCATCTTGTATGTTGATGATATGTTGATTGCTGGGAAATCTCATAAAGAGATGGATGCCTTGAAAAAGAGGCTGCATCAAACCTTTGATATGAAGGATTTGCGTGATGCAAATCACATTTTGGGTATGCGGATACTTCGGGACAGAAATCAGCATGTGTTGTATTTGTCTCAGAAGGAATACATTGGCAAAGTTTTGCAGAGGTTCAATATGGACGGGGGGAAGAAGACTAGTACTCCTTTGCCTCCATATGTGAAACTCAGTGCTATGGACAGCCCGCAGTCGGATAGTGACAGGGCTGATATGGCCAAGATTCCGTATGCTTCAGCTTGTGGCAGTCTCATGTTTGCCATGGTTGCTACTAGGCCGGACATTGCATTTGCAGTGGGAGTGGTTTCTAGATACATGGCCAAACCTGGCAAGAAGCATTGGGAAGCAGTGAAAGGTGTCATGAGATACCTGAAGGGCACACAGGATATGTGCATATGCTTTGGCAAACAGGATGCATTAGTGCATGGTTACACGGATTCGGATTATGCCGATCATCCAGATAACCGGAAGTCTACTACCGGTTATGTGTTTACATTCACAGGAGGTGCTGTGTCATGGATATCCAGGATGCAGAAGTGCACTGCCTTATCTACTACAGAGGCCGAGTATATTACAGCAGAGGCTTGCAAGGAGGCATTATGGCTATCTCGGTTAGTGGTTGATTTGGGTTATACAGGGGATATTCCATTGTTGCATTGTGACAGTCAGAGTGCCATCCAGTTAGCAAAGAACCCTGTCTTTCATGCAAAGACGAAGCATGTGGATGTGAAGTATCACTTTATCAGAGAGGTGATAGAGAACAAGCAAATTCAGCTTGTTAAGATTCATACGGATGACAACCCGGCTGATCTGTTGACAAAGAGTTTGCCTCCAGAGCGATTTACTCATTGCAGACACTTGATGGGCATTGGATGAGGCCAGTTTCAGCCTTGATATGGCCTTGTATATTATCATGTACATGCTGATTTTTCTTTTCCTTCATTTAAGGGCACTTCGCCTTTAAGTGGGAGGAGGTTGGGGTAAAGGCATTATGCCCACCCTTATAGTGTGTACTAGCCCATAAGTTTTATAGTACATAGTACACTTAGTACTTTTAATGTACTAAGTGCACTATGTGTACTAGTGCAAATATACATGTGTGATAGGGGAGTCACACACTGATTGATCGGGCTATAGAGCTGGGGCGGTCCAGGCGCCCCAAGATGAGAGGCCCATCTCGACACCGGCGGAGACTACAACAGAGGATCAGGACCATACTAGCACGGCATGGGAGACGTCCAGTCAGAGTACTCACCATGGAGGACATTGAGGATATCCGCCATCGACCGATGAGAGACATCTTTGGATAGTGATGTGTATGATGCTTACCTTTGTTGCTGGAGTTTTCCTCCAAGATGTTATCCATTAGGAGCTCCTAGTACCGTACTTTTCCTCATAGTTGTTTCAGTTTCAGTTAGTTGTTTAGTTGTTTTTAGCTTTGCTTACACAGACATTGTATCAGATCCACCAATTGTTGTAACCTTTTTGGTCTCATAGGTCATTTTGGCCTTTTGAAGACGTTAATATATCATTTCATTTCTCTCTCCCTTCTTCTCTATGTATGTCTCCCACATGAAACCCTAACTCTAATTCTTCTCCCATCACAAAGAACTCAGAACATTACAACTGTGGTAAGCATTACAAGTTTTAAATATTGGGCATTTTTAGTTTGTCTGTGAAAATCTACAGGCACTACAGGCAAACTTTCTTGCAAAGAAATCTACAGGTTTTTTGCAAGGTTTTGGGTGCAGTAATTTTGGGCATTTTGGGGCATTTTGGCACTGTGTAAGCCATTTTTGCTGCTCTACTCAGTCATTGGTGCATTGAGCTGCACATTCAGAGGATTGAGAGTGCAGGCATATTTGGGTGAACTGTATTCAGTGGAGTACAGTTGCTTTCAGGGTTCTTGCTATTGGGTTTTTTGATACACAGGTACAACATTGTGCATAGGCATAATGGCAAATCAACAGTAGAGTGATGTATTCGCGTATTTGTCTAAGGAAGACAAATTGGACGGCACGAACTACTCCTTGTGGAGTTTTATGCTGAAAAATGTGCTTGTGGCAAAAGGTCTTTGGGATTTTGCTAGTGGTGATGAACCACGTCCAGGTCCATTGGCTCCAGAGACTCCTCCCCAAGGGGGTGCTCGTGGACGAGGACAACAGGTACAGGCTCCAGGGCAGCCATTGCCTGTTCAAAGAACAAATGCTCAGAAGACATGGGATGCCAGGGATCCACAAGCTTTGTCACTCATTGCATTGTTAGTACAGAGGTCTATTATACCTTATATTCGTTCAGTTGGCTCTTCACAGAATGCATGGGTGACTTTGGAGCAGATGTATGCTCCTCGTAATGAGGTTCGAATCTCGTTTTTGAAGAGAGAGCTTGAAAATCAGAAAATGCATGAAGGAGATGATATGTCTAGCCACTTAAACAAGCTGCAGGATTTGAGAGAGCAACTCATCAATGTGGATGAGATTATTCCTGAGACACAGCTTGTGTCCACCATCTTGCACTCTTTGCCAAGATCTTACTTGGCTTTTCATACCTCTTTGAACCTCAGCATGAGGAATGCTGCTGAACCCCTTAAGTATCAGGAACTTGTTGCTCTCTTGCTACAAGAAGAGCAAATGAGGAAGAATATGAATATGAACACAAGTGCTGAACAAGCATTTACTACAGGTCAAAAGGGGAAAGGAAAAACTCAGCCGAAGAGTTCAAATCAGAATTCAGGTGATGGTGGTTCATCTCAGGATACCAAGAAAGGTGATGGACAGCCCAAGAAGAAGGGCAAATGTCATTACTGTAAGAAGCCAGGTCACTACATCACAGAATGTAGAAAGAGAATTGCCAAAGAGAAGGCAAAAGAATCTGGGATGTCTGTAAATGATGCCTCTAAAGCTCCTCCAGAGACTGCTTCTTTTGTTGAGGACAGGGATTACTGTTTCTATACATGCAGCTATGATGCCTCTTGGTCTTCACAGGCACTCAGTATGACAGAGCATGCATGTACTTGGTATTTTGATAGTGGTGCCTCAAAGCATATCACATCTCGCAGGGATTTGTTTTGTCATGTTGGCCTTGCCCCTGTTGGCAAAACTGTTCAGTGTGCCAACAATGCTTCATATCCAGTTCGTGGCATTGGGGAGATTCAGCTCACAGCCATTGATGGCTCCATTCTCCGCCTTACAGATGCCTTATATGTACCAGGGATACTCCTTTTGAGGCTTGGCATGGCCGCAAGCCTTCAGTATCACATTTTCGTATCTTTGGGTGTCTTGCATATGCACACATACCCAAAGAGTTGAGGAGGAAGTTGGATGATAAAGCCACAAAATGCATTTTTGTTGGGTATAGCCGTGAGAGCAAGGGCTACCGGTTATATGACCCACTATCCAGGAAGATATTCACTAGTCGGGATGTGATTTTTGATGAAAAATCAGAAATATCCATGGCTGGTTATGATGCAAATCAGGCTGAAAATGATGTGTTTGGAGGTCTACTACCTATGGAGTTTCATTCCACAGTTGGTGATCCAACTCATGAGGGTACAAGACAGCCAGCAAATCATGAAGGTGGTGCAGAAATTCAGCAGCAAATTGAGCCAAAAGCTGAACAAAATATGGGGCAGCAGGCACCACAGGTCAGACACATACCTAGATGGTATTTGAGGACATTACAGGACAGCCATTTAGAGGGTCCTCTTGCTGGTCGTACTCGTAGGGAGACACGGACCAATGAGCATGCACACATCATGGATTTGAATCTGGTTATGGCAGCCAGTTTACAGGATGATGATGAGCCTGATTCTTTTGTGGATGCACGAGACAATGTGCATTGGAACAAAGCCATGCAGGATGAGCTTGATTCTATTAAAAGGAATCAAACATGGGATTTGGTTGATCTGCCCAAAGGCAAGAAAGCAATTGGTACTAAGTGGGTCTATAAGTTGAAAAGACATGCAGATGGATCCATTGACAGGTACAAAGCCCGTCTAGTTGCAAAGGGCTATGCACAGAAGAAGGGCATTGATTATGAGGAGACATTTGCTCCTACATCGCGTATGTCGACACTTAGGTGTGTCATTGCATTGGCTGCACATCGTGGTTGGGTTGTTCACCAGTTGGACATAAAGATTGCTTTCCTACATGGGGACCTCGAAGAGGAAGTTTATGATATCAGCCCATAGGTTTTGCAGAACATGGTCATGAAGGGAAAGTATGCAGGCTGAAAAAGGCCTTGTATGGTTTGAAACAAGCTCCACGAGCTTGGTATGCAAAGATAGATGCTTTCCTACTCACTCAAGGATTTGTGAACAGTCCATCAGAAGCCACCTTGTATGTAAAGAAAGAAGAGACAGATTTGCTGGTCATCAGTCTTTATGTAGATGATCTCTTGCTCATGGGATCAAATGATGACAAAATTGCAGCTTTTAAAGAGATACTGCAACAGACATTTGACATGTCTGATTTGGGCTTGTACACTACTATTTGGGCATACAGTTTGTGCAGGATAACAGAGGCATTGGGTTGTTGCAATCTCGGTATGTTGCTAAACTTCTGGAGAAGTTTAAATTTCAGGATTGCAAGCCTATTAGCACTCCTATGGAGCCTGGGATGAAACTGTCACTACAAGATGACAATATTTCCTTTGATGCCACTACATATGCTCAGGCTGTTGGGTGCCTTATTTACTTGTGTACTACACAGCCAGATATTCAGTATGCAGTCTCTCAGTTGAGCAGATTCATGCACAGTCTGCGGTTGTCACATTGGCAAGCTGTGAAGCGTGTATTCCGATATTTGCAGGGTACCTTGTCTCTTGGATTGCTTTATCCTGAGGGGGGTGACATGCAGTTATACACTTACAGTGATTCAGATTGGGCTGGTGATTTTGATACCAGACATTCCACTAGTGGAAATTGTTTCTTTCTTGGCTCTTCATGCATTTCTTAGCTAAGCAAGAAACAGACCACAGTGGCCACTTCGTCTTGTGAGGCAGAGTACAGAGCAGCCTACACTACTACTGTTGAGTGTGTTTGGTTGCGTCATCTCATGACTCATATGGATATTTCAGTGGAGGAGCCTACACCTATCTATACTGATAGTCAGAGTGCCATTGCCGTGGCCAGGAATCCTGTGTTTCATGCTCGCACGAAACACATTGAGATTCACTATCATTTTGTTTGGGAGAGACTCCAGGCAGGTGATATCAGTCTGATCTATTGTCCTACAGATCAGAATGTGGCAGACATCTTCACCAAGGCATTACCACGTCCGAAATTCGAAGCATTCCGCACTGCTTTGAATTTGTTTCCTTTTGGTGGATGATGTACAGTGATCACATATCACTCCAGGGGGGTTTGTTGGGTTTTATGTTGTGTATGCACCCAGAGGAGTGCTAGTGATCATCAGTAGATTACTGGGGCACTTTTTACTTCAGTTAGTGGAGGTTTTTTCCCCTAGTTTAGCTCCAGTTTAGCTTAGTTTCACTTATAAGCAGTTTATAAGTGTTTTGGTCCACCCGGCACATTTTATGGCCGGACATGTGAACACATCTTTTTAGGTCACTTATTATGTGGCTATTGTACTTCACATTTTCTATCTGAATACATACAAGAGTCGTGTTCTCTCTCTTTGTTTTCTCCACGCCTGTGTTTGTAGCACCTCCAAACCCTAACCCTAACAGTCCAAGGCCTTCAATTAATATGGGTGTGAAGGAATGAGTACACAAACATACAATAACCCACCAAGTGTTGGGGGCCACCCTCCCAGGTGTGGGGTGCCACCCTGCCAACAAGTATGGAATACCTCCCAACACTTGGCACCTCATGCCAACAAGGTGGAGGGTGGTTGCATGGGCACCCCCATCCTTATAAGAGGCTCCATTTTCCATGTCTAGGGACACAAAGCTAAGGGTTCCCCTTCTCACCACACCTCCAATATTGCTGGCCACACCTCTGTCACCTCCTCTCCTTTAAGTCAATTTTGATAATAAGCAATACACATTCATTTCCTTGCAATAGAATATTTGCGAGCTCCTCTCTTCTCTACTCTTGCTTGCATGTATGCTATTGAATCTTGCTTGCTTGATTGATCGTGCAAGATACCTTTGATTGTAGGTTTCTCTCTTCCATTAGCTTCTTCCTCATTTCCCCTTTTGTGACAGCAATCCTATAGGAGATCTACACATTAGTAGTAGGAATATATGTAGGTGTTAGGGGTTAATAAGTGCTACGCACACTAGAGTTTTATTTGAGTGCATTCATTAATAAGGGGCCGGGAATTCACACTCGTTAAAATGAGGCCGGGAACCTTTGTGGAAGTGTGGGGCCCTTCATGGAGTTGGTCGTCCTCTTCTATGAAGAATATGAGTCATCAGAAGAGCTTGTGGAGATTAGAGGAGGGGCTATCCACTCTCTACTTTCACAGGCTGTCCACTCTATGCTCATGCATGTGCATGCCTACTTGCTCCACATGCAAAGCTACCTACATGCATGCACGTCACATGCATGCATCTTACATGCAAAGTTATCCACATGCATGCATGCCACACACAAAACTATTTACATGCATGCATGTCACATGCAAGCCTACCTACCTGCATGCATGCTACATGCAAGCCCATGCAACCATACAAGCAATGCAAGCTCAAGCAACCTCACCTTTTTGCATGTAATCTCATCCACTAGCATGTAAAGCTATCTACCCTATCCAAGTCTATAAAAGAGCACCTCCCAGCTAAGAGAATTCTCTCATTCCATTTTCCTCACGTCTACTTGATGCCTAGAGCTGGGCACCCTACTTCAGCCCTCTCCTGGCACTCCTCTCAGCTAGGCACCCTGTTTTCAGCCCCCTTCTGGCGCCTTCATAGCTGTAATACCTGATTTCAGCCCCTCTCGTGGCATAGCTACTGCTGTACGACCTTTTTTCAGCCCTTTTTAGGTAGCCCAAAGTTGTGTGGCAGAATTAGAGCTGTACAACCACAAATTCTAGCCATTTCTCGACACATTTGCTATGCCTGGGAGCTCTCTATCGCTGCCAGACTTCTGCTGAACCTGATTTGTCCCCCTTTCTAGCATGAAACCACAAGAAAAGGGTATTATCGAAGCCGGGAGGTGAAGAAGAGCAAGTCTTGTACCAGCTACTGGTGTTTTCTCTGAAGAATCAAGCGGGGAGACTCTTGGGAAATGTTGGGCACTTGCCTAAGCTGGTAATCAGCTATTGGATAGTTGGATCTTGGGAAGCTAGGCTTCCATCTGCGGCATCCACAGCCTTCGCCAACTTTCCAGAACATCTGCTGACAGCGAATAAGGCCTCCACATGGCTATTCTAATTATTGGCCACGTAATATTATATTATTTGTTTTCCTAGAGCTTCAATGATGGCCACCAAGACCTTCCTTTTCACACCGAAGCTCAAGGCAACACTGGTCCTCTTTAATTGCTCCCCACGCTTTCCACACACCTCTTTCAAATGTAGCTTCCAGTGCCCAATTGTACTTTGGACGCGAACACACTTCAAGCGATCGAGCAGCTAAAATCATCCCCAGCAAACCTCGTTCCGGACAAGCCTGCACAAGCAGGAGATAGCTATCCCCAACGTAAAGGCGATCGACACGCAAGTAGCTCGTCTTAATATTGCACCCTTGAGGGAGTTAATGGTTTTCGTAAATATTGAGCGTGTAGAAAGACTCAAAGGAAAGCTTTATGCATAAGGCTTATACATTAAGGGTACTTCTCCAAGTCGCGTTGGGCTGCGCACCCCCCCTCTCACTTTGCGTCGCTGCCGTCGCCACCCTCCTCGTATTTGCTATGCGGTTTGCCCTCCCCCCCCTCCTCTGTTTTGGCTGCGCCCGTCCCCTGCTCATTCCGCATGCACACCCCCCCCCCTCCTATCCTTCCTAAGGCCACCCCACTTTTCCCTCTGCCTACACTTTCCCCCCTTTCGTCAACGTGCCCCATCCCCCTCCTATCCTTCCTGCGCCCACCCCACTTTTCCCTCTGCCTACACTTTCCCCCCTTTCGTCAACGTGCCTCAGGAAGGAATACCGTCCTCTTCTCTCGGTAATTGGTGGAGCCATTGGGAAAGTGATGCAATCCCCTCCCACTGCCGCTTCGTCCCTCGCACGGGAGCCCAGAATTCCATCCCTCCACATCTATATCACCTTCTCGGAGAATGCCCCATGTCATATCCATTTCTTGCCTTCGGGGAGATCCCATCATTCAGCGAGTGGAGTACTCGGGCCTTGGTGGCCAGTGCTTCATTTGCAAGCAGATGGGACACCTTGCTAGAGCTTTCCCCTGACATCATTCTAGCAGACCACCTCCCCTTCCCCCCCCTCCCCCTCTCACGGGTCCCCATTCAAGTCCTCACCAAGGGTAGAGAGAGAGGCAAGCCCTCAGACAGCCGAGCATCAGGACCCGACCATGGACAACTGGGCTGAGAGAGTGGCGGACCGTTGACCCATGCCAGGGCCATCAGTGGACCACCAAAGCTGAGGGATGCCGCCGCACGCACCAGGCTAAAAGAGTACATGAGGTTTCAGTTCTGTCAAAGAACCGTTTCGAGCATTTATCACAGCACCCACCCGTCCGCGATGGACCCCCTCCAGTCACTGCAAGGGTCCCTCCAGCCCCTCCAGTTTGGAGGCCGCTTCCCCACCGTCAAGATTCCTCCTCCGGTTCTTAGCTTGCAATGAGGCCTACTGGCCCCACTGATACCCCGGCATGCACCTCCCAACACCCCTCCGCTCCGATGGATCATTCCCGCCCGCTCCCCCCCCCCCCTTCTCCCCCCCCCTTCTCCCTCCTTCTCCATCCTCGCGTCCGACTCTTCCCACAACAGTCCCCTCTGTAACTCGCCCGAGAAGCGCGGGAGTGGGCATGCATCACTTTGACCATGAGCATAAGTAAACATTTCGGCATTTAATCATAGCCATTAAACAATCCACAAAGCTGAGAGTAAAAGTTGCACATATAACATTGCATAGAGGCCGGAATGGGCTGACCCCCCCCCTTGGAGTATTTTATTACCCAAGGGGAATAATATCATGTACAAGCTTTGAGGGCCTTACTCTCCCCAGGGGAGATGCTGGATTATCCATATACAAATGCCATAACACAGCCCAACACGAGGCTACCAAGCCGGAACACATGCCGATCCAACAATAACGGTAGTAGAAGCTAGTGTGCAGTAAGAGAGCCTCTATTAATGAAGAGAGAGGACTCCAATTTATAGGTTTGCGCCTCCCATGAGCTTTGACTGCCTTCACCACAGAGGAGCTAGTGGAGGCATTAACGGCTCTTCCAAGGGGAAAATGCCCCGAGATAGACGGGCTTCTAGTTTCTTTCTTTCTTCACCACGGAGACCTCATGGAATGCGACCTTCAAGCTGCTTTAGTGAGATTATGACCACAGGTGCAATGCCAGAGAGGCTTTCAGAGGGTTTGATACACTTGATTCCTAAGAAGTGTGGTGAAAGATTGGAGATCTAGTAGTGGAGACCCATCACCCTTCTTGGGACTGCCTACAGGATCCTGACCAAGGCCATCAGCAGGAGACTTTAGCCTTTCCTCCCTGACTTGATCCATGACACTCAGACAGGTTTTGTTTAGGATCGGAGCATTCTGGACAACATCTTCACCTTTTCGGAGGCGGCGACCTCGGCCAGGATGTCACAGCAAGACCTCATTGTGCTACTCCTAGACTTTCAGAAAGCTTATGATAGGGTTGATTGGAGCTTTCTGGAGGGCACGATGAGCCGGATGGGGTTCCTTGTGGAGTGGATTCGAGGTGTTTCTGGACTCTACTCAACCTCTCACAGTCAGGTTCTCATTCAGGGAACCCGTGGTGACAGATACCCCCTTTCCCGCTTGGTCGGGCAGGGCTGTCCTCTGGCACCTTACCTTTTCCTATTCGTCGCCAAGGCCATGAGCAA
The DNA here is from genome assembly GCF_041138505.1 of Cibotium barometz. NCBI lineage: Eukaryota > Viridiplantae > Streptophyta > Polypodiopsida > Cyatheales > Cibotiaceae > Cibotium > Cibotium barometz. Next base: position 54,811,150 of record NC_141076.1, read on the forward strand.
TTTTCTCTCAGCTCAAGAGACGAGGCTCCAGAGATTGCGTCTCCCTGTCCGTACTCAAGAGAAGCTGCCCAACTCCAAGTTTGCTGATGACACAACAGCATACCTATCAGGAGATGTGGGGAATCTCCAGAGATTCGCTAAGGCAATCGAGCTTTTTTGTCGCGAATCAGGAGCGCAGATCAATTAGCACAAGTCATGTGGTTTTTGGGTAGGCTCTACACCTGTCCCGACTTGGGAGCCCAATTGAGGCTTTCCAATGGATCTCAAGGGGCACTCAAGTTCGATATCTTGGATGTCAAGTGGGCATCGATATCTCTCCGGAGCAGCAGCTCGCTCCTCTTCTTCTGAGCATTCGGAAGAAGCTTTTGTACTAGAATTTTGTGAGGCTCTCCCTAGCTAGTAGAGTGGTGGTAGGGAACTAGGTCCTTCTTGCCACCATGTGGTACATTACTTCTTGTTTGTCCTTCTCTCCAACATGTATTGGTCAGGTACAGCGGTTGATCCAGAACTTCTTATGGACCAACAATGACAGGAGGCCTACCAGGGCCAAGGTGGCATGGAGAGTGATCATTCAGCCATGACGTAGAGGGAGCCTAGGCATCATTGACTCTGCTATTCAGAGTCACACCCCGATGGGCAAGCTGATTGTTAGAGGACTCCTTCCTGGTGGTGAGACTTGGAAAGGCTTCCTCTTGGCCCGAATTTCAGTCCGCATGTCACCACCTTGGACATTTCCCAGTATGAAAGGAGTCTAGTGGACTCCAAGATGTCTAAATATTTGGAAAGTACAAGCTTTGGGAATGGGGGATTATCCTAGAATACAAAGGACCACACTCCTAAAATTTAGGAGAGTTGCTATTTTTGGCCCGACTCCAATGGAAATTATATTCGCGTCATTACATCTAAATACGGGCAGTGCATCTAGGGTGATAGGTTTAGGGACTCCTTTGTAGATCAAAATGGCCCAATCCAAATCTTCTCCCTCGTACATAACTTGAGGATCAGACTATCTAGCCTACCTATACCAGTAGGGATCTCCAAGTGATGTAGTAAGATTCTCTTCTCATCCTACCAATCTACCTTGCCAGATTTTTTAGGTCTCTCAGCAACCCCATATGGAATACTGAGTGGACACGAAAGTTACGAAGTATTGCGGGCATTTGGCATCTTTGTTGAGCAAGATTTTTTTTTTTGGAGCATTTGGAATTTTTTTCTCATGGGGAGGGGGACTCATACGGTACGATATCGTATAGAACCGTACGGTACGGTACAAATAGGTTCGTACCTGTACGAAAAACAACCATGCTAGTGATCATGTGGTGCGGCATTTGGGGTGCGCCATTGGTTGGCACATTTCCTTAGCACAGGAGAGACAATGGGTGCTTCAAAAGCTTTACCATACACTGGACTACTGGAAACTTTCCACTTGGTCACTTCATGTTCACTTTCGGATTGTCTAGTCCATCATTATGGCTTATGTGCAATTTCATCTACCGCTCATTCCTTGGTCCTCTTCGGACATTTAGCAGTTTATGTCCAAAGCAATAGAATGTCTTTGGCATACCAAAATTGACCGTAGGGCGGTGCATCTTCTCAAGTGCAGTTATGTTTGCACGCCAAAGATGCATGGGGGCTTGAACATCCTCAACATACATGTTCATGTGCTTCCTCGCAAGGCCATGCTCTTACCTACTTTCTTGGAACAGCGTCAGCCCTGGACACTCATGTTTTCTTGCTTGTTTGCCTCTCTTAGGATAGCAGCATTTGGGCACTGGACACCAGCTATCCCAGATGTTATCTTTGGGCATTTTCAAGGCCGCATTCCTGGCTGTCCTTTTTCTACCCGTTTGCTTTCCGATTGGCAGTAGCTTTTGGCACATTTATCTTGGTCTGGACGCCCTCCGGATCCGGGCAACTCGCTTTATCAGCAGAGTCTACACTTGAGTCGGGTTTTCGATTCCCCTTTGGCACTTTTTCAGCCTCGTAAGGCTTATTTTCTGCATCGCTTGGACATTTCTCTGGTGGATGATGTAGTGGATAACAGTGGCTGCACACTCTCTTTTCCACATGCCTGGGCACGGTTTCATATGGGGATGCATCATCGGCCTATATGGCGTGCTATTGCTGAGTTGGTACAGCCTTTCTAGCCGGTGCCTCGCCTATTTTCTCCTCTTCCACTGCTTGATCGGACGTTTGATCGGGAGCTGCCAAGTTACTCCCCTTTCTCTTTTGTTGATCTGTTTGCCAAAAAAGCCTACTGTCTTCTTCTTCCACAACCATGGATTCAGGAGCATGGCAATCATTTCCGGAATTTGGATAGGCCGCTTGGGTTGTGGAAAACATGTCTTCATCATATATGGAAAAGTAAGCTTCCCCTCAAGCAGCAGGTCTTTTTGTGGCGATGTCTGGTTGGGGCCCTCCCAGTGGGTGTCCTTCTAGCTGCTCGATTGTCCTTCTAGCTGCCCGACGTATTGCCTCCTCGGTTTGCCCTACTCATTCACATCCGCGCGAGACGGTCCTGCATCTTCTATGGGCTTGTCTTGCCGCTCGAGATTTCCTGGCTCGCTTGACAGTTCTTCTCCATGCCCAGTTTCCTTTGGCAGGCACTTTTGGTATTTGGTAGATATCCCTCTACCCCAGATTATGCTCTCTTTTTTCGTGGTGCCGTTATTGGGCCTTATGGAGTTTATACCATGCCCGCAACACTCAAGTTGTTTGGGCACAGTTCGGTGGATGTCTTCGCCTCCTTAGTTTGCCCTACTCGTTCACATCCGCGCGAGATGGTCCTGCGGGCTTGTCTTGCCGCTCGAGATTTCCTGGCTCGCTTGACAGTTCTTCTCCATGCCCAATTTCCTTTGGCAGGCACTTTTGGTATTTGGTTGATATCCGTCTACCCCCGATTATGCTCTCTTTTTTTCGTGGTGCCGTTATTGGGCCTTATGGAGTTTATACCATGCCCGCAACACTCAAGTTGTTTGGGCACACTTCGGTGGATGTCTTCGCCTTTTTCAGATTCTCTTTGCTCCAGTCTCTTCAAGATGCCCACTTTCTTAGAGACCTTTCCACAGCTTAGTTGGACGTGTTTTATCACTGTTTCTAGTTTTCCCGTAGTAGCTGCTCCATGTTGGGGCAGCTATGAATGTACATTGCATTTATAATGAAACAATGGTTTTCACCCAAAAAAAAAAAGTGATCAGTGGTTTCACTAAGAAAAGTGTGTGTGTGTTTTTATAAAAGCAAGCTTAACAAAACTTGAATACAATAATATCGAACCTTGATCTAATAACTGCTACATAGCAAAATTTCCTTCAGTCACATGGAATAGAAATCGAAATGGAAATGGCTACTGACCCAACACTAGGAGGTTTAGGGCCATTGCATGTGACTATGGAGATGGAATGCTTTGAAAACCTACCATGGCTCACACCCAGCTCATTGTAAACTCCATGGTACAGGAAACACTCCTCATTACAGTAATGCTGCTATAGAGAAAATAGAGACTCAATCACAGTACAAACAGTATATTGTAGCTCAAACCTTGGCTAGCAACTGATTGGAAAATGTCGTCTATGGCATCCATATGTTGGAGAAGGTCCCTCAAAGCAGCAAGGTCCTGAAAATTTTTTAACATGCAGTAATTCATAAATGCAGCCAATGGGTAAAATATGCCTTCAGCATCACAAAATTCGTCTAATATTTAACCATACCCAACCCAATAAACTAAACATCCAGCACCTGAGCACGCCGCTTGTCTTTGAAATTGGGAACCACACGCAAGGCAACGATAAGACCAACAAAACATGACAAGGCTAGCGTTGATGTTGAGCCCAACACCCAGTAGAACATATGAGGGTGACCTTCAATCCCACTACATTGAATCCAAAATAAGGTGTAAAGAGGATGCACAGCCACAAATAGCTTCAATTAAGAAAAAATATCAACGGTGAGTTTACCAGCCATAACTACCTCGAAAGGTTCATGCCAAAAAAGCTTGCCGGTACAGTAGCTCTGCAAAGCAACCCAGGCCATCAAAACCTTCAAGCAACTTGTGATCGTATCAAACAACTGCAATAGAGGTGCAAATGGCAGAATCATGTACATGCACTCTTTTATCACTCACAAACTTAAGGTTACTGTTGCAATGGAGATATAAAGATTCATCGTTATGATCCGATTGCGTGTTGTGTCAAGCCCAAGCTCCCACACCTTCATGCAACCATTCAAAATCCTACTAAGCAGTGCTTGCATCAATCCCATGCTGCTTCTATACAAAATTATTTATTCATAGTGTAATTTAGCACGACAGTGCTTTAAGTGCCATGGCTACCTCTTGTGCAGAGTCCATACCCTTTCTCATCTCCTCAAGAGCGCCTCCAGCATCGTCAATCTATTGAATCAGTAAACGTCAGGATACAAAATCGACTAAAGTCTTTCCCTTGTAAACAAAGTAGGTTTCTGATTATCATTGAATTTGCAGTTGTTTTTACCTCACGCTGGTAAGACACAATCATGTCTGCAGCTGCCTGACGAATTTTGTTCACTTGTTGCTGTTCTCTCTTCAAAAAGGTTTTCAGAGCTTCCCTGCCAACAAGCTCAGTCATATAGAGTCTGCGAGAGTGTTATTTTGATGGGGTAACAGTATGCATGCAATATAGGAAGCAATGAAACCACAAAATCATTCTAAAAGAAAATGTAAAAGCACCCTCTACATTGATTAACATGTCTTTAGGTTGTTTTCTATTTAAACATGCCAATGCAAATCTGTGAAGAGCCCAACTTCTAAACCAAGTAAAATTCAAAGACTCTATTTTCATACAAAAGGCCCTGTTTTCTGCATAGTTACAAGAAATGGAAACAGGGAAAAAATAAATTGGTATTTTCGAGAAGGCAGAAAGATGGCACGCACGCGCTTGGGGGGGGGGGGGGTGTGGGTGTTAGGTTCTACAAGGCTTTTCCAAGAGGGGGGTATTGGGGAGTCCAAGTAGAGCAGCAACATGTACTAAGTTCAAACTTTAAAATACTCTTGTAAGTTGCAAGTTGCATAAGACAATGAGACTCAAAAATTCAATGGACTGAAGTTTGTAACAAGCTGGAGCTCCCCCCTTTAGCAAGCTTGCACCTCCACTCCCCCCTCTGTCCTCACCCATCGCCCTTCTCCCTTTTCGCCCTTACCATCCCACTCCCATTGTTCGCCTCCACTTCACCCACCTTTGTTTTCCGCTTCCGCCCCTCCTCCTATGCTTCACCTCCCTGCACAGCCCGCCTTCCTCTGTGCTGCCCTGAGCCCATCCTTCTGTGCGCCATTCCAACCTCCTCCTCTGCTTTGCCCTGCCCGCTTTCCTCTGCACTTCTGCCCCCGGCTCTTCCTCGTGCTGTTCCACACCCCCCCCTCTCCACCCTCCTCCTTTGCACTGTCCGCTGCCCCTCCGCCTTGTCTCACCTCTTCAAGCTCTCCTCCACCGCTTTCCCTTCCCTCCGCACTAGTTTTCTCTTCCGTCCGTGGTCCATCTTTGCTCCCAGGTCTTCTCAGATCGCGCGATGCAGCAATGCCCCATCACGATGCATAGCACTCACACGTTTTTTGCTAGATGGCACAACAGTTTCGACCCCGCATCCGACCCCCTTGCAGGTGTTTCTAGCTTCCCAATCATGGTCTGCTTCCCCGGCCTCAGGAAGGAATATCACCTTCTCCTCCATTCAGTTAGTCGGGCAGGTTCTACAGTCCCCCCAGACTGCCCCCTCAAGGCTAGCCAGGGTAGCTGGGATTCCTTCCATCAGAGTTTGAGTAGCCTCTCAGCACGCTCTCTCGCAGGTTATCGCACTTCCCAGCTTGCAGGAGGGCCTGCTGCTGCAACAGGTAGAGTATTCAGATCTCCTCAGACAAAGTTTTGTGTAGGTAGATGAGGCACCTTGCTCCTGTCTGCCTGCACTGCAAAGCCCATCGAGCACACCCAAAGATGTCACATGCGCCCATGCACTAACATGATATGTGACAAAGTGGCTCATCATCAGTGCTATACGAGTACAGAATATTAGGATTATTTGTTGTATGTCGTGGTGCCCCCATTGTGAGCCCTAGTCCGAAGACATGTAAGGCACAAGCTATGTAGGTTTTTCCAAGCCTTAGGTGTGAGCGTCTTTCACTTCACCCAGTTGGAGAACAGGTCATGTAGGCCATCCTTGCATAGGAGTCAATAGCAAGCATGTAACTTTGCTATTTTGGTCTAGAAATAGACTCAAGTTTTTTGTAAATTATGGAGCTTAGCTTTAAAAATGCATGCAAACGTAACTCACAAAGCATAGGGAACAAAAATGATAGGGTTCTATATTCTCACTTCAGATGCATAAATTATAGCATGGTTCTCATAAAGAGTTTTCTCATATCATGCTACACAATGGTCTCATTTACTACAAAAATATAGAGTCTACCTTGTGCCTACATCAAACTATAAGCAAAAGGTGATGATCAAGGGCTACCAATAGCCACCCAAAAAGGGCAAGTGCCTCAGCCTTGGCATGGTGGCCAACCATAGGCCAGCCCACTGCCCAAGTCAGCCAGCCCGACAGCCTGTCAGCAGCCAGCATCAGATCCAGCCATATCACACGTGTGAAAAAGCAATAGCATTAAATGCTAAATTCAGTAGTCGTGCGCATATTAAACAGGCCGAGAACAGTGCTGGAAACCGACCAGCATGTAGAGGTGCATTTATATAAGTTCATATATAAGGCGCCTTCAGTTCCTTGCATAAATCATCGCATTCCTTCACAATTCAGCGGTGATCAAGAGCAGAATTATGTGTGCTTGAATCTCCTGACTTGTGCATACATACTTTTTAGCAAAACACTTCATCGTGCTTCAGCCCAAGGTGTCCCAAAGTCTTCTTCAGCATTCAGCCTTCAGGCTTGCATCTCGCTCAGCAGATCTGGGTTTGCATAGTGGCTTCTGAGGTGGCTTCAAATTTGTCTTCAGTCCGCTTGATGGTTCACCTGGCGTGTGGTCTACCTCATTCTTGCGTTTGGGAATCCTCAATCAACCATCATCAGCAAGCTTTCTGCATTGTAAAGAAGTTCTCCAAAGCAATAAAGAAAATACTCCTGTTTGTAGGAGGGGGCCCTTAAGTGGGTAGATTGGGACCCAAAATTCCAATCTATTGTGGACTCTACATATTCTCACTCTACAGCTCTATCTCCCGTAATAAAGATTAAAGTGGATTGCTTCCTGCTCATTACGTTTGGAATCTTTTCAGCGCGTTTTCCAAACGTTTTCCAAGCGTACTAAACATATCGTTCACTACGTTTGGAACCACCTTGGACCAAGTACCCGTTATGGTCTATATGATGCGTCTCACCATTTGGTCCCTTCACCAATCTTGACCAGTGTTTCACACACTGAGCAGAACCAAGGTCTGCACATCTCTTCCATCCCGTTTGTTTGTTCTTGCGTAGGAGGTATGCTATCTTGTAGTAATGCACCATGTGTGAACGAGGATTTTCCATAGAAGAAAGCTGAGGCATTTACTGCCAAAGTTTGGCTTGAAAGATGGCTTCTGAGCAAAAGCAACATGGGATTTTATTCATCAAAGTGACTTATAATGTTTATAAGTCGGTGTGTTCACATATCATTAAAGACAGGCTGGACACATTATTATTTCGGACATATATATGTGGACAGAAGGAGGCGCCTAGAGAAAACTTGGGCTACAAGCTTGGGAAAAGCACAAAAGTTGATATTTTGGGCTAAAACTTGGGCATCAAGCTGGGAAAAGCATAAAGTTGATATTTTTGGGCAAGTTTACCTATTTTGGGCATAAAGGGAACAGCACTTCAAATATAGCTGGTCGACTCTATTAAAGCAAGGTAGGAGGGCTGTTTTCAGCAGGCCAACTTGCTTCAAAGCTCCTACAGGGCTGGTCGTCTTCTTTCATAGCTACTACAGGGCTAGTTGACTTCTGACATAGCTTCTACAAGGCTGGTTGACTTCTTCCAGAACAGCCACATGGTTAGTCGCTTTCTCCCACAGCCTGACAGGGCTGGTCGACTCCTTTACAGAGCTCGCCGGTTTGCTTCTGATCATCTATAGGCTAGCCGATTTGTCTTTATTGGGCTTTTTGTCTCTCGCTTTCTTTTCTAGACACAGAGCATGAGCACACAGCAGAAGAACCACAAATAATATAAAAACACCCCACTGAGCTAGAATGGTCGGTCCCCCCTAGGAACTTCTTTATTGAGATAGAAGCTTTTACAATAAACCAAGGTAGAACTGCATTCAGCACCGGATTTTCCACAAAGCATCAGCAAATCTCTTGCCCAGATATCTATCCAGTGCCAAGATAAAGCACAGCACTAAAAGCCATCCGAAAACTGTCTCAAAACAGTCCCATGAATCAGCTCATAAACAGTCCATAAAACAACCCGCCGGTTCAGAGCCAAAAAACAGCCTGAACTCCGCACCAAAACAGCCCCAAAATAGAGCCTCAAATTAGCCCCAGAAAAGCTCTCAAAACTGTCCCAGACTCCTCCAAAACAGTGGTATTTGAAGTGTTGGTCTATTGCTCCGGGTCCCCTATCGGTTACAATACGGCATGTATTGGTAGCCAAAGGGCCCCCCTCCGCCTTTCCAAAGCATTCCCGTCGGCCCCCTGCAGCCCCCGACCCAGAGAGGAGACAGCCAACGAGTACCGTTCGCCGCCTAATTCATCGTTTCTCAGAGCCAGTGAAGATGACCATTGCGGCCTCACCAGTGAGGGCTCTCCCAACCCGAGTCTTTAGGCGGGCCTCCCAGGATCTTGGGGTAGCCTGTGGATTATAGTTTCTTCCGGTGTCTTTCAACGAAAGGGACAGACAGGTTTGAGGAGACCGTAGCCCCTATTCGGGTATGTGTGGTCTTCCACCACTCTAGACCCTCTACGCCAGATAATGGCACGATGATCTTCTCTTTCCCCTTGAGCACAGCCCCCGAGACAGAGTGGGATTCAGAGTCGGTGGCCGCTACCATACAGGATCAGGTAGTTGAGTTATTGCATCATCTGCAGGATCTCCGGATCACAGACGTTCTTACTCATCTATGGCCTTTGGTCAGGATGGAGCTTGGTGGATCAGCACACCGAGACCAGGGAGGGGAGATGGTGACCTCCAGCCTAGAGGTGCTGCTCTTTGTGTTCATGCATACCTCTCTTGGAGTACCTCTCCCCCCTCCTTACAGATACCTCCATTGTGATCGATGGAGCACGGAGTATGCATACTCTCGCGCTCAGGCAGAGCGGCAGTACATGGAGGGCAGGATTCACACCCACTTGGCACGACTCCGAACCAAGACAGATTGTCACTATTCCCCGTCTAAGCCCGCGCCCAAGACTCTTCGAGTGGAGGGAAGTTCCGGTAGTTCCGCCTCACATAGAGATTGACATGAGGATCGTCTCATAAAACATTCAAGGCTTAGGGGGGCCTCAGTGCTTTCAGAGACGAGGCGTCCTTAGAGGAGAGTTGCATCGAGCTATGGTGGGGGGATCTATCGACATTCTTTTCCTTCAGGAGCACAATCTTACTGGGGGCGTACCCGCCGCTGCGAGAAGATTCTACCAGGCAAGAGTCATACTTTTTGGTCTCCATCCTTCAGCCCTTTAGGGACGCACGGAGGAGTGTGTCTATCAGTGAGCAGCTTCTGCCATCTCTGACAGGATCAAGAGTCATAGTTCCAGGACGTGCTCAGTGGGTTACCATTTTGATTGGAGAGGATAGCATTGGCCTCCTCAACATTTATGCCCCGAATGCGGCTGCAAGTAGAGCTATCTTTTGGAGCACTGTCCGACAGGCCCTTCCCCAGGCTGATTTTTGGTGCATGGGCAGTGACTTCAACGTGATAGAGGCAATAGAGGACAGACTCGGAGGTGGCACGACCACTGTCTCAAGGGTGGAGTACTGTGCATGAGAGCAGATGATACTGATTCTTAGGGGACAGGACCCTTGGCATCTTCCAGAGTTTGGGTGCAGCCCTGGGAGTCTTAGCTTTTCTCGATCGGCTAGGAGGATCACTGGCCCCAACCTCTCTCGGCTGGATAGGTTTGATGTTGACGAGTGGGCTTGCAGCCGTAGAGGCATGGTTGGTATTCTGGCAGGCACTACATTTTCAGATCATGCCCCAGTTATTCTGTCCCTAGAGGACCCATCGAGGCATGACAGACATGCGAGCTCCAGGATTCCAGACAGCCTCATTCAGGACCCCGAGATTTGTAGCCAGATTGAGCAAATATGGGCGGGTCTAGACTTTTCCTCAGGATCTGTAGTGTGCACTTTGGATGAGGGCCTTGGGGAGGTCAGTATTTTCTTACAGGAGGCAGCCCAGAGGAGATTGGAGGGATTTTGGGAGCAGGAGAGGAGTCTGAGGAGGGAACAAACTTCTCGAGGATTTGTGTAGTTACAAGAATGGGTAAAGCACACAGATTTTGGGCCAAAAAGTATGTTTTGAAGGGTTCATACTTCCTAAACATGTTTCAGGCTAAACATGTTTCAGGCATTTCAACCATTTCCATTTACAGGATGGCATGTTTCGGCCCCCTACAGTATCAGTTGTTTTCCCAATAATACCCTCTGTTTCCCCTGTAAAACCCGCCATTTCAGACTGATATTAGCTTTTCTCTCATTCTTTCTTCTCACCAATCTCCTTACCCTTACTCGCCCTTAATTTACTCTCCTATTTTCTTACATCTCCATGTGTTTCTCCTCTCCCTCTTCTCCCCCTCCTCTCTATTTTGCCTCTTTCTTGTTGACATGGCCTTTCCCCCTTTGAGCCTCCTGACAAATGCCATTTCTGTTTCTGTTTCCCCATTTTCCTATAACCACAAATTGGTGTGCTAATGGCTTAAAGTTTCAATCTGGAGCAATCCTTCCTTGTCCGATGTGCTCAATTGCCGACACAAAATCCCTCATCTTTATGGAACAAAAACATCAAAGGCATACCCGTCTGCAACACATGGTTGTCCACCTTTGAGACACAAAGCATCAAGTATGTCATCGTTTCCTAAGATCTGCAGCCAAACCAATCTATCAATCGCAGATAGCTGAACACCTCTGCTCAAACACATGAACATATAATAGTTATAGGGTGCCTTAAAAACACCTCGATGTAATTACGCTCGTCACCCCTCAATCTTGTAGATGTAAAACAAGCATGACCACTAAGCTGGAATGAACGTATACTAAAGGTTGCCCTAGACACAGCACAATAATCTTAAAGACAAATCAGTAATTACATGAAATCAATGTGCAAATAGCATCATCCTGAGAAACTTAAGCAGAATGTGCTGTACTATTGCCATTTTCCCTGCACTGTTTCCAAGAAACAGGAAGGACATTGATAGAAAATCCAACCTGGTCCATTGCTTCATGTGTGTCACGAACATCATGTTCTACTTCTGTAAGAGCTCTTTTCAACGGAAGCAATCTCTGCAATCTGCAAGCCAAGAGCATATCTACACCTGAATTAGCAGCCACCTTTTTTCCCAAAGCCAATCCAGCAAAAAAACAACTTTAAAAACATTCATACCCTCCAGTGCTCACGTCATTGGTTAACTCTTCCAAAATCCTTTCAGCCACCAATTTCAACCTTACGTTATCAAATATTCCAGGTTAGTACATCTCTCTGAATCGAGAAGATAAGTAAAAACTAAGAGCTAAGCATCCAAAAGACCAGCTAGAACAAGTATATACATGAGAAAAAAAAATACCTCTCAACCTTTTGGTGAAAAAAGCTGCATGTCTCATCAAGCAAGCACTCAATCATGCGAAGATGGAAAGGCAACTGATCTTGAGGGTTCTCCATAAGCTGCTTTGCATGGTCTGCCATGAGACTAGCAAAAGCTTCCCTTGCGCTGCACAAATACAACAATAAATAAATAAACTAAGCATCCATGGAAAATTGAGTAAACTTGTCTTATGAAGTTCAGATATAAATGCAAAAATGTGTGCATTCACAATCAATCACAATCCTTGTCACCAACCTGGACATTTTCCAGTATGAAAGGGGTCTGGTGGACTCCAGGATGTCTAAATATTTGGAAAGTACAAGCTTTGGGAATGGAGGATTATCCTAGAATACAAAGGACCACGCTCCTAAAATTTAGGAGAGTTGCTATTTTTTTGGCCCGACTCCGATGGAAATTCTGTTCGCGTCATTACATCTGGAATTGAGCAGATACCAAGAGTTGGCAAAGCGCCTATGATAGAATGTCTACCAGTTGGGATATTAATAGAGATAAAGTTTATGGAAGGACCCATCTCTTAGATTGGGACATGTGGCAAGAAAGTGGACCAAAGTGAGACAAGTGGCCTGACACTTGTTAGAAAGTGGATCAAAGTGAGACAAGTGGCCTCACACTTGTCACTTCAACTATTGTGTGGCTCTCCACTTGTCATTGTAGCCTTCTCTTGCCATTTTAGCTCATGGGAGGCCCAAATCTATAAATTGGAGCCCTCTCTCTTCATTAATAGAGGCTCTCTTGCTGCACACTAGCCTCTACCACCGTTACAGACTGCCCTAATGATGGCTACTCTCTTTCTCTCTCTCTTGAAGGCTGCCCATGAAGAATACCTGCTGTTGGGGACTGTTTTGGAGGCTTCTATCATGAAGAAATACTGAAGGCAAGGGTATTTAATCATTTATTATGATTTCTAGCCATTGTACTTGTTGTACCAACCTTTGTACCTGCTGTACCAACCATTGTAATAGCTGTACCAATCCTTGTACTTGTTGTACCACCCATTGTACAGGCTATACCAGCTTTTGTACTTGCTATACCAACCACTGTACCTACTGTACTATCATTGTACATGTTGTACCAACATTTGTACTTGTTGTACCTATTGTACCAACCATCGTACCGACTGTACCAGCCACTATACCTGCTGTACCAGCCACTATACCGGTTGTACCAGCCATTGTACTTGCTGTACCGGCTGAATGAAGAGTTGTACTTGCTGTACCAGCTCTATTGCATGAAGACCCGTGGTTTTTGGGAAAGAATCAGTACCCACACGGAGGTATATGGATTATATTGTTGGCTCGGCATTTCTACAACCTATGTTCCGGCTTGGTTGCCTCATGTTGGGCTGTGTTATGGCATTTGTATATGGATAATCCGGCATCTCCCGTGGGGAGAGTAAGGCCCTCAAAGCTTGTACATGATATTATTCTCCTTGGGTAATAAAATACTCCAAGGGAGGGGTCGGCCCATTCCGGCCTCTATGCGGTGTCACACGTGCAAGCTCCATTTTCAGCATTTGTGGATGTTTTGAACAGCTTTTATGTTTTATGCAAAGTCATAATGGATATGTGTTAAGATTGTGGCCATGTTTAAATGTTTAAATGTTTTAATATGCATTGATGGTATCAACAAGTGTGTCAAAGGCCGTAGTCCCCTAGGCACCACCGCGAGTTACATTGGTATCAGAGCATAAGCTTTCTTGGAAGCGGAGGCTTCCTTCTATCAATAAGGAAGAGAAAAGATCTTGAGTGGGGACCACACTTACCATCATTGCTGTTGTTAAGCATGGTCAGCCGCTTCATAGCTTATGAAGCAAGAGCATGAGCAATAGACAGCTTGTTGATCTAAGGATTTATGAATTCACAAAATTTATCTTTTAAGTATGGAGTTGGCTTTCTGTGCACACGTTTAGCACTCTTTTCATATGGATATTGTGGATTATATTATCAAGTTTACAGGCAAGCTATATGGAGATATATCTCGGGATATCTTAGGGATATGGTGAGGAGATATTTCTTTTGGCTTCATGACCAACCTGGCAAAGAAAAGCTAAGTATACTTTGAGTTTGCAAAGTTGGTGCTTTTGCTATTTACTATGAAGTATTTTTGAAGTTCACTAACCCTTGTACAGCCATGCAAGGAGAAAGGTGTTATTGTTTGCCTTGAGATGGTTTCAGGGAAACATTGTTTATGGCTCCCTTTATTGGGATGGATTATATCTATGGAGATTTCTTTCTTGGACGAGATTTATATAGATATTGGGCTTCACAAGCAATTTCTATGGACGAATCTGTCCGCGTTTATAAAGAAAAAATCTTTGGATATCTCATGGATATGATGCTTTTATGGATAAAGTCCACCTCTACTATGTGGTAAGAGTTATGATATACAGGTCTATGGATTCCTGGACTTCTTTTCTAGGGATTTGGATCCACCCTCAGGTTTATGGATTATGTTTATGACTCCCTTTAATTGGGATTGATTAATCTTTATGGCTCCCTTTATTTGGGATGCATTGGACTTATGAAACTCATTGTTCACATACCCTGTGTAGTGTTCTCTTGTCCTACGTGCTCTCTTGGAGATTGTTTCTACCATGTGTGGGTGGAACAATAGAGAGCAGATGGAAGGGAACATGGGCACTTCAGAGGGTAGTGTCAAGCACAACATACCCTGTGTAGTGTTCTCTTGTCCTACGTACTCTCTTGAAGATTGTTTCTACCTTGTATGGGTGGAACAATAGAGAGCAGATGGAAGGGAACATGTGCACTTGAGAGGGTAGTGTGAGTTGGTGGCCGAAATGCCTATAAACTATGTGTAGCAAAAATGCTTATGGAACACCAGGTTATCTATGCCTGTGAGTGATTGTTTTATCTTGTTACTTGCGTCCACCTCTCATCCAAGGGGTGTGGTCAGAGTACCAACACGGAGTGCAAGTGGTAAAGTGGACATGACGCCTGGTTGGCACGGAACTTGTGTCTATGCCAACAGTCATGTGGACCAATTCCTCATTGGCAGGAGACTTATTTAGTCTCGTCTATTTCTTTGGGACCTGGATTCTTCAGTTATATTGGATTTTTAAGACTGTCTCGTCTCGCCCACTTGATGGGACATGATTATATATTGAACATATGGCTTGAGGCTTAAAGTTGCGGACAACTTTTAAGAAGCTGGGGAGGATGTCACCAACCTGGATATTTTCCAGTATGAAAGGGGTCTGGTGGACTCCAGGATGTCTAAATATTTGGAAAGTACAAGCTTTGGGAGGGGATTAGCCTAGAATACAAAGGACCACACTCCTAAAATTTAGGAGAGTTGCTATTTTTTGGCCTTACTCCGATGCAAATTTTGTTCGCGTCATTACATCTGGAATTGAGTAGATACCAAGAGTTGGCAAAGTGCCTATGACAGAATGTCTACCAGTTGGGATATTAATAGAGATAAAGTTTATGGAAGGACCCATCTCTTAGATTGGGACATGTGGCAAGAAAGTGGACCAAAGTGAGACAAGTGGCCTGACACTTGTTAGAAAGTGGATCAAAGTGAGACAAGTGGCCTCACACTTGTCACTTCAGCTATTGTGTGGCTCTCCACTTGTCATTGTAGCCTTCTCTTGCCATTTTAGCTCATGGGAGGCCCCAATCTATAAATTGGAGCCCTCTCTCTTCATTAATAGAGGCTCTCTTGCTGCACACTAGCCTCTACCACCGTTACAGGCTGCCCTAATGATGGCTACTCTCTTTCTCTCTCTCTTGAAGGCTGCCAATGAAGAATACCGGCTATTGGGGACTGTTTTGGAGGCTTCCATCGCGAAGAAATACTAAAGGCAAGGGTATTTAATCATTTATTATGATTTCTAGCCATTGTACTTCTTGTACCAATCTTTGTACCTGTTGTACCAGCCATTGTACTTGCTGTACCAGTCCTTGTACTTGTACTTGCTGTACCACCCATTGTACCAGCTATACCAGCTTCTATACTTGTTGTACCAGCCATTGTACCTATTGTACTAGTCACTGTACATGTTGTACCAACATTTGTACTTGTTGTACCTGCTATACCAACCACCGTATCGACTGTACCAACCACTATACCTGCTATACCAACCACTGTACCGACTGTACCAACCATTGTACCTACTGTACCGGCTGAATGGAGAGTTGTACTTGCTGTACCAGCTCTATTGCATGAAGACCCGTGGTTTTTGGGAAAGAATCAGTACCCACACGGAGGTATATGGATTATATTGTTGGCTCGGCATTTCTACAGCCTATGTTCCGGCTTGGTTGCCTCATGTTGGGCTGTGTTATGGCATTTGTATATGGATAATCCGGCATCTCCCGTGGGGAGAGTAAGGCCCTCAAAGCTTGTACATGATATTATTCTCCTTGGATAATAAAATACTCCAAGGGGGGGTCGGCCCATTCCGGCCTCTATGCGGTGTCACACGTGCAAGCTCCATTTTCAGCATTTGTGGATATTTTGTCCAGCTTTTATGTTTTATGCAAAGTGATAATGGATATGTGTTAAGGTTGTGGCCATGTTTAAATGTTTAAATGTTTTAATATGCATTGATGGTATCAACAAGTGTGTCAAAGGCCCTAGTCCCCCGGGCACCGCCGCGAGTTACAATCCCCTTCTTGGGCCAAGAATGGCTAATCCAAGCATGGAAAGAGGACTATGTTTGGATGAACAATGTTCCAAGACTTGCACACCTTCACCTTAATTTCTCAAACAGTTGTCATACATGACCTGACCACATTGGTCTCTTTGTAGTTGGATTTGGGGTTAGCATTCTACCCTATGTCTACAATCAGAGACATGCAGGAGTTTTTTTTTTTTGTTTTTTATTAACAAACCAAAAGAAGTCCCAAAAATTAAGGACAAAATGAAACTGAAAATTTCTTCAAGTTAAGAAGCTTCCCCCAATGATATCAGTCCAAATGGTGTGGATGTACTCAGCTTTTTCTTTTCTTTTTTTTTTTCCTTTTTTTTTGGGGTGGGGGGGGGGAGTGTGTTAAAGAGTGCCTTCAATGGCCTCGCTGCAAAAACGGGCCCGCCATATATGCCAAGCAACAATGCTGCTGATGATCTCCCATCTCTGACTTGTGCTTGAAGACCAGGTCTTTGGCGATAGGTATGGAGTAGGTACTACATCTATCCTGCACCGAGATCATTAGAGTTTGACCTCCTACTACCTCCTCATAGAAGCTTGCCAGGGCTGCATCTATCACCGAGGCCACTGCCTCCATGTGAAAATGCACGGTGTGCGGCCCCATCATGTATAGGAGAAGGATCCTCCGTCAAACCTATGCAGTAGCTAAAGCATGTGGATTGGAGTGATAATAACTGCACATCTAGGGCAGTGAGCCTTGGAAGGACTTCCTCCAGGCTAGGATCTCCGCCCGCACTCCGACCCTAGGAGGCCCTTGGCCTCAGAGCACGAGATGGATCTTCACAAAGATGTGGGCACGTGGCTTTAGCCCAGCATTTGGGGACAGATTTGCAGCCAATCACTTGCATGCTTGGGAACATCTCAGGCCGGCCTTGCAGCAATCAACTTCAGTAGCCTTCGAGGAGCGGCCCCGGCACGCTTTGATCTCGAATCCTTTGGTCCGTCTGCCTAGTGGTCACATGCTCGAGGCTTGCACACACGTATCATGGGGAGCCTTCAGTACAAGCCCCGCTAGGTAACTTGGAGATTGGCTTGCATTCAGAGAGCTACCCCCATAGGCTCAGTAGAGAGCCTTATTGGGATCCATGGTGGCAAAGACCGACTTAGCCTCGACATCGACTCTTTCGTCCCTCCAAAGTGGCTGGCCCCGATACCAAATCCTTCTCCCCGCAATGGTTGGGAGTATTCACCAGGCTCGGTATACCCCTAGCAATTCATGGCGCAGATGAGTACTCCGCTCTACTCACCTTCTCTATTGGGCTTCATGGGGCAGACTGGAGAGATCACAGACCCCCTTAGACAACCTCAAGGAATGCACCATGCAGAGGGTGAGGGTGATTGGTTGTCACGCACATGAGCGGCACATCGACCCTCCACCAGCCGAGGTGGCCAGAGAGAGACTATGGTGGCTATGGATGTGGGACAGCCGGCCTGTTACAAGTCTCCAGTGGGACCCGGGAGAGTGGACATGGAAGGATCCAAAGGAGAGAGGAGTCACCTGGTACCACCTTCTTTGCTTGCACGGCTGGGGCAAAAGATTCAGATGTCAGATATGGAGGGCATTCCAACTGCGCAATCCCAGGCCCCCCTGCCGCATTTTCTCGCAGATTTCTGGAAGCGTATGTGGGACAGCGTTCGGCCGTGGAAGATCACTCTTTCCATGTGGGAACTAGTATATTGGAGCTTAGCAATTCGCACTTGAGTGGCCATTGGGGGCAGACCAGCATTATGTCAGAGGTGTGGCCATCCCCACGAATCTTAGTGTCACTCTCTTTGGGATTGCCCAAAGGCCCAGCAGGTCTAGCAGAGGATCCTATAGATTTTCACTATGGATCAGAATCCCAACCATAATGATACGTGGGGCAGTGTTGCTTGGGCCACTGAGGCCGCAATCATCATCGTGCCATATGAGAAGGAAGGTGGGGGACTAGCCCTTCAGGTCTCTCACCTTCATATTTCCCCTATGCCAGTTCTTGCTCCACCTACTAGTCGCTAGACCCCATGTTCTTGCCAGAGATGGGAAATTTGTAGTATAGCCATGTGGAAAATTTGCAGAACTCAATGTAGCGAAGCCATCGAAGGTACCCTCATCCCACCAATGGAGTCTATCCGGAGCATCTGGCATGATATCGTTCATACCCTCTATGGTTAGTGGGGGCAGCTTCACGGCGGCTCAGACCGCATGAGGAAGCGTCAGGCAGCCTTCCTCAGGATCTGGCGGCACGGTCCCTTTCTTACAGATAGTGGTGGCAAGCCCAGATGGCATTACAAACCACCTGTGTGGTTATTTCCCCCTCCCCCATTGTATGAGATAGCCTTCTCCTCCTAGAGCAGCCAGCCGGAGGAGAAGTGCATCCTCCCCTTTGTTCATCTTAACTGGCGGTTCCCCTTTGGGGACGGATTTGTACTTAGCCATTTTGGTTGTTTTTCTCGGTAACTAATAGAAGGATCTTTATCCCAGGGGAAAAAAAAACTGCACATCTAAGAAGTCCTCTATCTGGCCAAAAAAGGAGGTTAATGTGTCGCCTCTGTATTTATGACCACAATGTGGATGATCTCTTCGGTCCAGTAGACCTCGAATGTCTAGCCTGGTGAAACTAGAGTGCTCTCTCCAAGGAGACATCTGGCAGGCTGAGTGGTTGAGGTGGCTCTTCTACGACCAATGGCTTTGTCCATCTAGTGAGGTCAACAAAATGTAGGGGCCCAAGAGCGAAAGAGAGAGGGGGAGGCAGGAAAGAAAGGACATATACCGAAAGCTCATGGAAGGCAAAGTTATGTTTTCGTCAACAACTAAGCATACCTTGCTCAATTTGTTTCAAAAGAGTGTGGACTCTGATGGGTGGACACAATGCTTACTGAGAGAGAAGTTTCAGGTCTTTCCACTGATTGCAGGAAGATCATACTCAGGTGAACTTTACACTCAGAAAGGAGAGTTTCATACACGTGACATGCCTAGATACCCATGTATTCACTATAGGTCACACCGGTTCAAAAAAGAGCACACTTCTGGGAAAATCTCAATCTTTGAAGTTAGATACATGAAAGCTATTTTTTTCTCATTTATGTCTTTGATACTCTCAAAGTGTTAAGCGAGCCTTGGAAGGTAGCGAGCACTAGACAGTAACCTTGGGCATATATCAACTTGTTGGTAAATCAACAAACTTTCAACATTCAATGTTTAGTGTTTATGCCAATAACGAGAACTTACTGATGCAATGGCTCTGAAATGCGTTGTTTTGCTGCATCTCCTTCAACTGGTGGTAACTTGAAAGAACCTTTTCTACAAAGTTGTTCACAAAAAAGAAAATGTCAAGATGACAACCAAAGTGAATTCCAACAAGACATTCATACACAGGAGCCAAAATATTCTGAGATGATCCCTCTTATGCAAAATCCATAAAGGAGAGATGAAAGTGTTCAACCCAACAATGAACACGAAACATTTAATGGAACATTCAAATTTGAGCATCTGAGAGGCAAGTACAGAAGTAAACCGTGGACGATGAGCATCAAAAAGCAAACAATGGTTCTTGCAGATTAATGCCCGCACATTCTCCATTCTCACCAATACCTGCAAAAGAACAAAGTTCTTGATAACTGATTGAGTTCCAAGGAGACGTGCGCGTGCACACGCGCATAGACTTGACAGAACCTCACAATTTATAAAGACTTTATATAGCACAATGAGGGATTAAGTATCCTTTGAAGTAATGTAGATGTTCCTCTTCGAAAATGTCAATCCTTTACACCAACCGTCACCCCATTCTTAACTTTTCCCTTCCATAATTAGCAGGCAGTTTTTTTCAGTTCTTGGGCATCGTTATCTTTCAGCAAGCTTTAGCCTCTTCTAGTCTTCATCCCTCAAGAGGACTCCATGGCAACCACTCCATCATCCCCAACCAAGGCCACCATCCCTTGCCTATCCTTTTCTGAAGCGGACCTCCAGCTCCTCACTTTGACAGTCCCATCCCTAGAGGGGTGTGCAAGATTGTCCGTAGCCACCCCGCGCGGACAGCTCATGGATCTTTTCCAAGCTAGCCTCCTTGGAGCACCTAGAAAGATTACTAATATTCATCCTTTGGGGCACGTCTACTACTAGGTTGAGTTTGACTCACTGGGGCGTCAAACAGAGTCATGCAGCTGAGCCCCGTCGCACTGCATACAGCCCAAGCCTTCTTTGCAAGGTGGCAGCACGGCTTTGACCCGACATCTGACCCATTGGCCGGCATTTTAGGCTTTCCCGTGTTAGTCTGCTTCCCAGGCCTCAAGAAGGAATACCTTCCTCTTCTCCCGGTGATTGGTGGTGCTATTGGGAGAGTGATGGAATGCTACTTCGGCCCTCGCTCGGGCGGCCGGGCTCCGAGGAGCCCCGATTCTGCAGGGAATAGAGAACTCTGGCCTCCCAGGTCAATGCTTCATATGCAGGCAAATGGAACATCTCGCTAGAGCCTGTCCTCACAGGAGAAAGCCTCCGGTGGTTCCCCAACATCCCCCCCCCCCCCGCGGGCCCCAACTCAGATCCTCCTCAAGGGGCTAAGAGGGATACAAGCCCTCAGGCAACAGAGCACCCGGATCCCACCGCAACCGCCACTGACACTGGAGAGTGGTAGAGCTGCCAACCGACTTAGCGACACCGCCGACTGCGCCAAGCTAGCAGAGCACAGGAGGATAAAATTCTGTCAAAGAACCGTTTTGAGCATTTATCGTAGCAACTGCCCGACGGCGCCCCCCCCCCCCCCCGCCCCCCACGGTTTGGAGGCTGTTACCCCCCCAAGATTCCTCTTCACGTTCTTAGATTGCAATGAGGCCGGTTGGTTCCACCGAGCCTTTGGCGGGCCCCTCCTCACTCCGGAGGATTCCTCCCTGGCGCTCCCTCTCCCTCTTCCAAGCTTCCCCATCCTCATCCTCATCCTCCTCCTCCCCCACCCCCTCTACATCCCTGGACCCCAACCCTCGTCTCCGACTCTCCCTGCAACACAGCCCCCCTGCCCCGTCCTCTTTAGAGCCCACACCCCCTCCTAAGCATTCTCGCCGACCTCTAGCCACGCCAGAACCGGAGCGGAGACAACCTGCGAGTTCAGTCTGCGCTTGATTCTTCACTTCTCAGAGCGAGTAGAGATGACCATCGTTGCCTCCCCGGTGAGATCTCTCCCACCAGAGTCGCCATGTGCGCCCCACCCCCCCCCCTCCTCCCCCCAGGGTCCTAGGACAACCTATGGATTACAGTTTCTTCAGATGTATCCCTGTCGAAGGAACTGATATTTTCATGGAGACGATGGCTCCCATTCGGATCTGTGTGGTGTTTCATCACTCCAGGCCATCCACGCCAAAGAGTTGTATGATGATCTTCTCCTTTCCCTTGAGTGCAGCCTCGGGGATAGATTGGGATTCGGAGTCGGTGTCTGCCACCATACAAGGACAGGAAGTGGAGCTTTTGCATCATCCACATGATCTGTGCATCACCGACGTGCTTACCCATCTTTGGCCCCTGGCTCGTATGGAGCTGGGAGGCTCAATTCATAGAGATCACGATGGGGAGGTGGTGTCCTCCAACTTGGAGATGCTGCTCTTTGTGTTCCTTCATATCTCAGTAGCAGTACCCCTGCCCCCCTCCTACAGGTACTTGCATTGCGATAGGTGGAGTTCAGAGTATGCTTACTCTTGAGCTCGGACAAAGTGCCGACACATGGAGGACAGGATCCGTGCCCACCTCGCACAGCTTCAGGACTGACTATGACTAGTCCCTATCGAAACCTGCGTGAAAGGCAATTCCGATAATTCCGCCTCCCACAAATATTGATATGTGGATTGCCTCATGGAACATTCAGCGTTTGGGGACGCCTAAATGTTTTGAAAGCGTCACGTCCTTAGAGGAGAGCTCCATAAAGCAACAGTTGGGGGACCCATTGATATTCTTTTCCTCCATGAGCACCATCTTTCATAGGGGCGTGTACCCATCATGCGGGAGGATTTTACTAGGCAAAAGTCACTCTTTGGCCTCCCTCTTTTGGCCCGAGACGCAGGGGGAAGTTTGTATTTCTGTCATCAATAAGCAGCTCTTGCCGGCAATAGTTGGCTCAGGCATCATAGACACTAGGCGGGCTCAATGGGTTACCATTAGGATTGGCAAGGACTATGTGGGCTTCCTTCATGTTTATGCTCTGAACGTCGCTGCAAGAAAAGCCACCTTCTGGAGTACAGTTCGTCAATCCCTCCCTTAGGCCGACTTTTGTGCATGGGTGGGGACTTTAACATGATAGAGTCAGCAGAGAATAGGTTCGGAGGAGGCATAGCTACAATTTTTGGCTCAAAGTACTCTACTTGGGAGGAGTTGATCCTGGCACTTTAGGGACAAGACACTTGGCACTTGCCAAAATTTGGATGCAGCCCCGAGAGTCTGTGCTTCTCGCGGTCTAACAGGAGGAGCACCGGCCCCAATCTTTCTCAACTTGATAGATTCTATGTGGATGATAGATTCTTGGCAGGCGCTGCCTTCTCCAATCATGCTCCGGTTATTTTGTCCTCGGAGGACCCATAGAGACAGGACAGACACTTGAGCACTAGGATTCCGGACAGCCTCATACAAGACTCTGAGATCTGCAGGCAGGATAGAGCATATATGGGAGGGACTCAATTTTCCCTCAGGTTCTTCCGCCACAGATAATTTGGATGCAAGCCTTGGAGAGATTAGCAGTTTAATACAAGAGGCAACACTGAGCACATTGGCAGGATTCCGTGAGCAAGAGAGGAGCATTTGCCGAGGTCTTGCTTCTCTGCAACAACTTCAGGAGAGTTCCCCAGAAAGCCTATGGACTGAGAGTTAGCTCGCTACCGCCTGTATAGAGCTCAGATCCATAGAGGAGAGGAGGGTGGAGTACAAATACCATGCCAAAGCTTCCTTCTCGACCCAGGCCGGCTTAAGGATTTCTTTGAGATTGCCGGCTCCCACAGTCCAAGAGATGGTATTCGCATGCTGCAAGGCCATGATGGAGCTATCATCCCTGACTCCCCCCCCCCACCCCCACATGTGAGAGCCATTGCACAAATTTTTTTAGATCCCTCCTCACAGGTGGTGGATGCGCGAGAGAGGATCTAGCATCACACGAGAGAGGTGGTTCCCCCCACTCTCCGGACCTTCCTATTGACTCCCTTCACAACAGAGGAGCTAGCGGAGGCCTTGACGACTCTTCCTAGGGGCAAATGCTCGGGGGTGCATGGGCTTCCAGTTTCCTTCTTTCTTCGCCACTGGGATCTCATGGAAGGCGACCTTCAAGCAACCTTCAACGAGATTATGACCACAAGCGCCATGCCAGAGAGGCTTTCAGAGGGTCTGATTCACTTGAGATTTGGCAGTGGAGACCCATCACCCTTCTTGGGACCGCCGCCTACAAGATTTTGGCCAAGGCCATCAGCTGGAGACTTCACCCTTTCCTCCCCGACTTGATCCATGACACTCAAACAGGTTTTGTTCAAGATCGGAGCATTCTGGACAAAACATCTTCACTTTCTAGGAGGCGACAACTTTGGCCAGGATGCAACAGCAGACATGTTTATGGAACACCAGGATCTTTATGCCTGTGACTCATTCTTATCTTATGCTTTACACTTCAGTCCATCTCTCCTTCAAAAAGTCTGTGATTAGAATACCATTTTGCACTTGAGCCCAGCTCTTCCTCTGCAGTAAGGGATGGATATCCAACTTGGAGTGTAACCGGTAGAGTTGCCCACTTCGCGGAAGTTGTCACATGATTATATTCGGATACATGCATTAAAGCTTAAAATTGCGGACAACTTTTAAGAAAGAGGCGAGCATGTCACCAGCCTAGACTTTTCCCAGAATGAAGGATGCATGTTGCCTACAGAAACTTCAGCTAGAAGTATTCTTTTGAATGGCTGTAGTTGCATACTACAAATTGGCAGTGCATCTGCTACTCTTCCCCATGTCAATACCACTAATTCAACCCCACTATTTTCCTCATCAACTTTGTGCTGCACATCACCTACACTATCTCAAAGCTACAAAATCCTTGCAAGCATGCTCTATAACCTCAACATGGTTAACTAAAGACATTAAATAACTCAAGTGTATGTTTGCATCAACAACCTCTATAACCTCAACATGGTTCTAAAGACATTAAATAACTCAAGTGTATGTTTGCAAGAAATTGATGTAAATAAAATGAACATTTCATAAAATTTCAATCATAAAATTGGTTAATCCATGGCTGTGCAGTTATGTTATATATAGCGAAAATAACGGATGCAAATGACATGTTTGGCTATTGAAATGTTTACATTATTAAAAATAGCAGCAAAAATATACATGCATTTAGATTTTTCTTCGCCTCACTATTACAAACCTAGTGAAAGAGTTGGTATAAGCTATCATACATTTGCCACACTTTCCTGAGGTCCTGATTGATGTATGGAACCAAAATAGAACCAAATGAGGAGAACCAAGCACGAATATAAAGACCAATAAGTATAAAATGGCGTTTATGAGAAGATGGTTCACCTGATTGTTTCTCACAGCAATGGCAGATCGCTTTGGAATGAAGAAGTTCCCAGCAAGAAGGTCAAGATCCTTTGCATGTACACCCTGCATAAACATTTACCAACAAGAAAGATGTGTAAAAACAAACAAGAGTGATTTGCAATAATGAAAGTAAAAATACAAACAATCAAGAGTGATTTGCAATGTAGTGCAAACTACGTAAAAATGACTTCACCACTGGGCCATAACAAAGGAAAAATGTTATTTGATGACAATTTAGGTTGCTTCCTGAGGTTAATAAGCTGAGTCAAGTCTTATATTTACGAGTCTAATCATTAAAAACATAATAACCATCCTCAAGGAGTGCTTTGAGCTTACCACTTCTAAAGTGGAGGCCATGGGTTCGAATTTTGGGGACACCACTTCCCCTTCCTAAGGGGGGGAGGTTCGAATGGCCTGGTGTGTGTATCATGCAAGTGAATATAACATAGTAGCAACGGAACGGGAACGGGAACGGGAACGAAACGAAAGCACCACCAGGGGAACGGGAACGAGAAAAAGGGGGAACGGGAACGAGGGGGAACGGAAACAGGGAACGGCCTAGATAATTCCTAGAAATGACGATAAATCTTAACATACAATGCTCATTTATATAACCAAATCAGAGACACACTAAAGTCTAATGCACCATTATTTGCATGGCTAGATACTAACACTGAATAGATCTCACAAGTCAAAATAAATTAGCCCACATCATACATGACATAAGTGACAAAAAGCACAAAATGTGGCCCACATGGCACAGCCTAGATAAAAGAAACAATCCAAGTCCAAAGTCCAAGCCTCAAGGTGACATGCAAATAGTAAGGAGATATCATGCATGGCTACTGCCAGTGATGCCATCAAGGAGACTATCATCTATGTCATCCAAGAAAGCCATATCATCAAGACCGACATCTGCAGCATCCAAATCTTCAATCCCATCCTGACCAGGATCTGCAAGTCCATGTGTCTCCTCATCATTCGAGGACTCCTCATCGAGCAATATAAACTTCTCTGGTTTGGGAGATGCCATATCACCAAGCAAGCGCAAATTAGCACTTACAAAAATCAAGTCATTGACTTGTTTTGTCCCAAATTTGTTCCTCTTCTTGGATGCAACATGGCCGAACACACTCCATAGCTGCTCAATCGGAGAGGAGCTTGCACCTTGAGACAAGATCCTTACTGCCAATGATTGAAGCTGTGGTGTACGAGCCCCATAATCCTCCCACCATAAAGTAGCCCCTATCTTAAACCTATCTCTCTGTGCATCAGCCGATCCAAACCTTCCCAACTTGCTGCAATAAAATCCAAGTTGGTCTTTCACCAACCTTCGTTTATCTGCATCACGAACCTGCCTAGAAAGCACTGTCTCCCAACCATCCATCACCTCATCATTGGCCTCTTGTCCAAATCCTTGGAACTCGGGATCCAAGACATACGCTGCAGCATGCATAGGAGAATGATAACCATTCCATCGTGCTTCACATAATTCTCGAACCTCTGCATATTTCTCATCAGACAAGCCCATTTCCCCTATTTTCTCGATCATTCGGTCAGCCCCCTCATAGACCTTGCCAATGCATGGCTCCCGTCCATCTGCAATCCGCATCAAGCGCATGATCGGCTTCATCATAGCATTGATAGTATTGACTTCATCCCAAAATGTGAAGTCTTGTATGGTTCTTGCAACCTCTATGCCGGCTCTTGAGCGAGAAAGTGCCCATCCCATCCACTCATTGCATACAACCAACTGCTTCAAAGGCAATTGCACTTTGGATAACCTCTTCATCATGAGAAAGTTATAACCAAAGCGTGTCTCTGATTACTTCAAGAGATCCTTTTTGGCCGATCTCTTGCAGAATTCATTCAAAATAAACTGATGGTTTTGAATGAAGCTTATTATCTCCTTGCCTTTTTGAATGTGTGGATCAACCCATGGCAAGCTGCCAACATCCTTCAATAAGTTGCTCAAACAATGAGCAAAGCATGGACTGAATGTGATATGCGGATACCTGTCTTCAAGCTTAAGACCAGCTGCTCTATTTGTTGCCTCACCATCAGCTAAGAACTGAATAACATTCTCTGGTCCAACTTTCTCAATACCTTCGGCCCACTCTTCCACAAGCTGATCTGCAGTTTTTCCAGTCCCAGAAGCATCATGTGAGGAAATGAATTGCATTCTTCCTCGAGAATAAGCAACCATGCCATGAATGGACCTTTTTCGAGTGTCACTCCAACCATCTGCAATAAGTGACACACCATTCTTTGCCCAACTTTCATGCACATACTCTAAAGCACATTCAATTGCAGCTTTCTCCTTTTGCAACAAGGTGGTGCGTAGTGTCTCATATGAAGGAGGCTTGTATGTTGGGCCATACCGTGCAATCTCCTGGACCATTTCAATGAAATATGGAGACCTGGCAACATTGAATGCTACATGATCATGATAAAAGAACCTTGCAACAGCTGCATCTACCCTCTCTTTCTTGCGAGGATCCCAAGCTGCTCCCAAGGTTTGCTGCTTGCCGGAACTTGCACCCATAGACTGCGAATCTTGGGAAAATGCAAAGCTCCCAAGTCCTCCATACTGTTGTCCATCTCCCAAGTGTACATCTTCCCCTTGTCTACTGAAGTAAGATGCATCAATTGCCGGTTTCTTTCGTGCCCATGCTTTCTCCTCTTCACTTGGGTACTTTGCCAAAAGCTCTCTACGCATTTCAGGTGTTGTCCCTGGGCATTTGTTCACTTGTGCTTTTTCATTGTTCACATGGCATAGATGTGCTCTCACACGGTTTGCTCCTCCTGACTTCTCTTTGTTACATTGCTTGCATTTCCATCGTGTTGCACCTCCCTTAGATGAATACCTTTCTAGCCTTTCAACCTCGTCCCACCAAGTAGCATTCGAAGCCGATCGCTTTGAACCCAAGTAAGCCATGATGTCTGCAAATTCGGGCAAAAAGTTGAATAGGCTTTCAAAGTTAACCATTACAGAGAAATGAGTCCTTTTTTTTTCTTCTGTTTAATGGGGAGAGACTGTGCACTGTGCAGTGTGCAGTCCAGATTGTGATTCACCATAGGTAATTTTTAAAACACCAAAAGTTCAAAGTTCAAACAAAAAAAGAGAGAGAGAAGAAAGAGAAAAGCTTCTTGCTGCCTTGCCTTTTAGATGAATGTAGTCACTGTGTGTACAGTGTACAGTGTACACTGCAAGTCTGCACAGTGCAAGGGCTGGGGGCCTGGCTGCTAGGGGCTGGGGCGACTGTACTATGTAGTACAGAATGTCAGAACAGCTTCCGTACGGGCAGGACAGTACGGGCAGTGGGCTCGTGGAGTCGTGGACAGCAACGACGACTACACTGGTACAGGCGTGAACTCCGAAAAGCGACGGGCGAAAGGCGTACGGGACCGGTGCGAATTTCCAAAAAGCGCCTGGCGCAAGGCTTACGGGCTTCTATTTTTTAAAAAAGAATCCACGTCATCAACACGTTCCCACGTGGGGGAACGGCAGGCTCGCGTTCCCTCGCCCGTTCCATCTCCCGTTCGACCACCGTTCCCTGCCGTTCCACCTCTTTTCGACCCCCTCAACGTTCCACCATTCGTTTCCAGCGTTCCACTGGTCCACGCGATGGGGGAACGCGTTCCACCGTTCCCAATGGGGGGAAACGGGGTTCCCCTGCTACTATGGAATATAATGGTCACAACACCCATACATCAGGCGCTTCTGTCAGTTTGTCCAGCACTACCCTACCTCATCTCTCCATTGCATGCTAACAGTTGTACAAAGGTATTCACTCCCATTAGCCAAGCAACAGACTTGTGGGGCATGTCCTGACATCTTGCCCGATGCCTTGTGGAAGGGGGGGGGGGGGGGGGGGTTGCCGTTGATTTAAAAAAGTGTTAAGACCTGGATTGGAGGCCTTGAGAATACTCCGTGCTTACATC
This sequence comes from Cibotium barometz, assembly GCF_041138505.1. Lineage (NCBI taxonomy): Eukaryota > Viridiplantae > Streptophyta > Polypodiopsida > Cyatheales > Cibotiaceae > Cibotium > Cibotium barometz. The sequence goes on from NC_141076.1 coordinate 54,840,065, forward strand.
CAATGGGTGTGTATTGGTGGTATGCGATGACAAGGACTTTGCACATGGAGCCATGTCTTGGATGCTATTATCCCCTATGCTCAGGGGAGAGCTTGAATAGCTCTATGGTTAGGCGGTGAGCTACATGCCAATGTCTATGCGTGTTTCCTTTTAGTTTATGCTTAATCTCGGCCCATCATCAAGTTTAGCAGGAGGGAACGTCATGTGCACACATGGACATGGCTGTTTTCCAGGCTAATCCCTGATTAGGCAGCAGATAAACAGTTTAGGGCAATAGCAAGGCTCAGGAGCATGCAGAAGAATCCTTGTGAGGTCCAGACAGCAGTCATCATGGTGGACAGGAGCAAGCAGATGAAATCGGGATTTATCTTGTATTTTGTGTGTGTTTTTGTCCTTGCTGCTGGCCAACAGCAGGTTGGACAGTTGGTGGGAATGTGGAGAGCCTATAAAAAGGCTTGCCTAGAAAGTAGAAGACCGTTTGACCCCTTTTTCAGGCAGGTCCAGAATTAGGGCTTTTTAGGTCTAGATTTACCTCTTTTGGAAGGCCAAGGGCCACAGATTTGTACAGTCCTATGGACAGCTTTATGTACTATATAATATACTGAAAATACAGCTCTCTCTCTCACGTACGCTCTTTGGCCTATACATTGATGAGATCACAGTATTTGCGGATAGTTTGAGAGGGAGAGGTTCACCATTGGCTCAGGCAGTAGTGCCCATATTGCTATATGCTGACAACATTGTCTTAATCTCAGATTCAGCCGAGGGTTTACAGAAACACTTAAATGCATTGGACAGATTTTGCAGGGAGAGACCTTACGGTCAATTTGCATTGGACAGATTTTGCAGGGAGAGAGACCTTACGGTCAATTTGGACAAAACCAAGGTTATGGTCTTCAACACATCTTATGCAGTCGCCTCATGATTTTCTTTTATATATAGAGTCGCCTCACGATTTTCTTTCATACCCAATCCATTTGTAATGCTAGCCACATGCTGCTCCACATCCTCTCATAGAAAGCTGTCAGATCACGAGTTGTCTGAATCAGAGTTGCCTGAAGTAGAAACCTATCGGCGGACCAAGAGCTGTCTGAAACAGAGGTGACTCGAGTAGGAAGAGTCACGAACAGAGCTGTCCGAATTAGGGAGTGTCAGGAGAGGAGCTGTCTAAAGCTGTTTAGATTAAGAAGAAGTTGCCTAATTAGGAGCTGACCCAATCCATTTGTAACGCTAGCCACATGCTGCTCCACATCCTCTCATAGAAAGCTGTCAGATCAGGAGTTGTCTGAATCAGAGTTGCCTGAAGTAGAAACCTGTCGGACCAAGAGCTCTCTGAAACAGAGGTGACTCGAGTAGGAAGGGTCACGAACAGAGCTGTCCGAATTAGGGAGTGTCAGGAGAGGAGCTCTCTAAAGCTGTTTAGATTAAGAAGAAGAGATAAATTGTTTAGATCAGGAGCAGTCATGTTAGGAGTTGTGTGGCGAAAGACTATCAGATTGTTGGAAACATGGATCCTCCCACTTCCCGGGAGGTCACCCATCCCAGTTGTGTTCCTGCGCAAGCGCGCTTAACTGAGGTGTTCCACAAATTGGTCTAGCCATCCGGACCCCAAAACCTTACGGTGTTAGGTGACCTCCGGTTATCCAATTTGTAGAAACCTCAACTTGCCAAGATTCAAACCCAATCTCACCACGTGAGCTGATTCTCTCTAGAAGTGTGGATTGCCTCTCCAACGCCCCCCCTCAAGCCACACTTTGGTTGAGGTCACAACCTGGCTCTGATACAATGTTGGAAACATGGATCCCCCCACTTCCCGGGAGGTCACCCATCCCAGTTGTGTTCCTGCACAAGCGCCCTTAACTAAGTTGTTCCACAAATTGGTCTAGCCATCCAGACCCCAAAACCTTAAGGTGTTAGGTGGCCTCTGGTAATCCAATTTGTAGAAACCTCAACATGCCAAGATTCAAACCCAGTGTCACCACATGAGTTGATTCTCTCTAGAAGTGTGGATTGCCTCTCCAACACCCCCCTCAAGCCACACTTTGGTTGAGGTCTTAGCTTCCAACATCACAACCTGGGCTCTGATACCATGTTGGAAACATCGATCCTCCCACTTCCCGGGAGGTCACCCATCCCAGTTGTGTTCCTGCGCAAGCGCACTTAACTGAGGTGTTCTACAAATTGGTCTACCCATCCAGACCCCAAAACCTTAAGGTGTTAGGTGACCTCCGGTAATCCAATTTGTAGAAACCTCAACTTGCCAAGATTCAAACCCAGTCTCACCACGTGAGCTGGTTCTCAGTGGATTACCGGAGGTCACCTAACACCTTAAGGTTTTGGGGCCTGGATGGGTAGACCAATTTGTGGAACACCTCAGTTAAGCACGCTTGCCGAGGAACACAACTGGGATGGGTGACCTCCCGGGAAGTGGGAGGATCCATGTTTCCAACATGGTATTAGAGCCCACGTTGTGATGTTGGAAGCTAAGACCTCAACCAAAGTGTGGCTTGAGGGGGGTGTTGGAGAGGCAATCCACACTTCTAGAGAGAATCAGCTCATGTGGTGAGACTAGGTTTGAATCTTGGCAAGTCGAGGTTTCTACAAATTGGATTACCAGAGGCCACCTAACACCTTCAGGTTTTGGGGTCTGGATGGCTAGACCAATTTGTGGAACAACTCAGTTAAGGGCGCTTGTGCAGGAACACAACTGGGATGGGATGCTTGCAAGGAGGCTCTCCACAACTAGTTGCCTCCTCCTAGGGTTGGTCATAAGCGATACAAGGAGATCCAACACACTTTCACGCGAGGAAAAGCTAAAAGCAAGATGTTTTAGAATTTTTAAGGCTGGAAATCAGATTTATAGCAGTTTCAAGAGTCTACAAGCATTGTACGTATGTCGTACGGACAACGGTGTGGACATGTATGGACTAGATAGACACACCCATACTAGGGTGCAAAATTTGAAATATAGTTGTTTGGCTTCGAAACAACTGTTTTTGGGCCATTTTCAACTTTTTTGGACAAATTTCACGCTTTTTCTACTTTCCAAACTAATTGGGTACCATGGACAGCTTATGGGACTATTTTGTTTTCGCATATATGCGTTTGGAAGTGCAAGCCTAGTGGTCAAAGTTGTTGATGACACGTGCACAATTCATGACCAGAGAGATGGAGAGGTATCTCGTATTCTAAGCCATGGGCTTTACACGTTGGATGTGTATGAGATTGGCACATAATGCTTGTTCAGTTACTGCCACACATGCTATGAGTGACGCGGAGCGATGGCATGCCCGCTTTGGTCACCTGAATTTTGGCAGTTTGGTGCACCTTAAAAGGCAAGAGATGTCGTCAAAGTTCCCAAAGCTTGAGGCCCCTGTCCAAACACGTATGTGACGTGTGCATAGTTGCCAGGAGTTTTTTGAAGCACGCTGCATAAACGTTTCTTTCGAATCCCAGACGTTTCATACAAGAAAGGGACCCATGGGGGGGGGTGAAGACCCCAAAATTTATATATAAGTTTATAATATGCAAAAAATATATATATTGCCTTGCCGGTAAAACAATATTAAACATGCATCATTTACACATTAAAACATGTTTACAAGTTAAAACTAAAGACCCACTTACAGTGGGCACCCAACCGACCAATTGGCATAAATAAGCGGGCAACATCAAGAATCAAGATCCGGATTCCATCATCAATAATGGCAACTGCTCAAAACTCAAGGAACAATATATAAAGTAGGTAAGAGTGACATAGTCCACTAAGCACTTAAAGTGATCACAAAAAGTCTGAATCCTAAGCTGATACAAAAAAAAAGAAAACTGAAGTCTGAAATACACAAAGTAAAGCATGCTGATAAATGCATGACAAACTAGGGGAGCCCAGTAGCCCCAAAGACTAGAGTCCTCAATAACGAGTCTGGGCACTCAATCCTCAACATCCTCGATGTCCTCATCAGTAGCCTCCTCGGTTGACTCAGCATCACTCTCAAAAGAGGACGATGCTTCCTTAGCTACCGCACTCATGTCAACTGATGCACTGGTACTAGCACCTGCTGCTGATAATGCTTGTGTTGATACTCGTGTGGCACGAGCAGGAGCCATCAACTCCTCATACAACATGGCATATATGTCACGCTCCTCCTGAGGAATCTCTGGGATATCTTTCGCATTCTCAATGTCAATTTTATCGACATTGACCTAGCGAGGCTCTATCGAATTTGCTTGACTACTCAATTAGGTGGAAATTGCAATGGCAATACACCAACCGCTCCAACTGAGCAATAAACAACCTGTTCCTCTTCTGTGTATAGAAGACGGCCCAAGTGCTTCAATTCCTCACAAGTACCCAAGCTGCAATCCTGTGAGAGGACTCGAATGGCAAGGTGTTTCTACCATTAAAAGATAGAAACTTTGTAAGAGCTCTTTGGATAAAAAAACGCCCAAATACTCATAACACATGGGAGGCAAAGAAACGCTTTTCATTCGAAGGAAACGCATTTCATTCGAAAGAAACGTTTCTAAAGCGTTTTGTTTCATAAAAAAAGAATGAAACGCGTTTCTTTGCAATTATTGAGGGATGTTGTTAGAGAAAAGATGCAACGGGCATCATCCCCAAAAGATGGATTCGTAAGGGTTGTCGAGAAATTACAGTTTATACATGGTGATGTATGTGGTCCAATGAGGACACCATCAATCGGAGGATATCTCTACTTTGTGACTTTCATTGATGACTTATTCAGGCACACCTGGGTGTATCCATTGAAAGCAAAATCAAAGGTTTTTACATGCTTTAGACACTTTGTTTCTATAGCTGAAAATGTTATTCTTTTGTGAATCATACTCTCATTGCTAGTATATGCAATGAAGAGGAACCTATTGCCTTTGAGGAAGCACAAAAAAATAATCATTAGATGCAAGCCATGCAAGATGAGTACGACTCAATCATCAAAAATGACAATTGGTATTTTGTAGCATGCGCCGAGCTAGGACCATGTGAAACAACGAAGCCTTTCTTTAAACCTGAGTTTAGTGAGTCTTTAGCAATCCTTTAAAACAGAATAAATGAATCTGAAAATACATGTAGTAGAGACGACACCAGGTGGGGTCCCGAATTACCCACTGAATGCGCCTCCCCCCCCCTCCCCTAAAGCAGGAGAATTTGCTTTATTTCTTCTTCTGGAGAACTGTATATAAGCTGAACTATGTCCACAAGACAAAGTGGACAAACTGACCGGCTGACCGCCAAACACAAGGACAAAACGACCAAACGCTGGGCAAAACTGTGCATAAGCTTTAAGCGACTTTGAAGCTATCTTCGAGAGAAATACACCGGCCCGAGACTAGGGAAGGTGTACTGAAAACTCCTGAAGAGACTGAGCTTCTTTGCCTTGGGCTGAGAGCACAAGTAGGGCTGTAAGTATGCACAGGCAAGAGCCTAAACATACATGCTTGAATTCTGATGATAAGCTCTGATTTATGACTGATGATTTTGGGGCTGATCTGTGCCTACCTTTTTATATGCTTCAGGGTGCCCAATCGGCTGCCCATAAGCCTATCGGCTGGCTGAAAATGTCCACGACCAGCAACAAATGCTTGGTCGTCTACAGTAACTGCTCATGATAGTATCTAATGCTTAGTCAGCTGTTGTAGCATGGTCGGTTGGCTGCCAATCCTGGACGACTGGTGCCCAAGACCTCACATGGTCTAAGCGACTACTCCAAAGCCTCCCAATGGCTGGTCGGATGAGCCTACAGAATGGCTAAAAGGTTTGGCTACCCCCTTGCAAGGCAAGCCCACCTTGGGGGCTGCCTTGGGGCTGGCCCCTTCTAAATGAAGTGCAACTACATGCTCCTAATGTATCTACTGCTATGGCTGACCTCTGCATGCTCCTAAATGATGAACACTTGCTGAATTCTCCACAGTGAGTTAAGAGGACTGATCTAACACTCTAAGGCTGGGAGACAGACCTACGTAGCTCGAGCCTGACAGGTCCCGGACTTGGCTCACAAAGGGGTCACGACATACGACAATAAATCCTAAAAGGAACTACTTTTGTACATGATTATTGCACTGTTGATGAGCCAGTTTGTCACCGTGTACCACAGTGCATGGACGCACGTGACATTCCCTCCTGCTTAGCTTGGAGGCAAGTTCATAGCTTGCGGTAGTTCACCAATAACTGTGGATACTCAAGGAAGAGGGCCCCTCGATCTTTGAACTTTGCATAAAATTGGTGAAGACGTCGTCCAGAACCATGCTTCCAACGATGTAGAAGGATCTGCTCAGGCTCTATCATCTCTGCTTCATCAACCATTTCTGGCTACTGCTCTTTTGGAACATTCTGCAATGAAGGTCCAATATAAGGCTTTAACCAAGAGACGTGGAAGACGTTGTGCATCGTCCAACCGTCTGGCAATGAGTTGCATGGCAACGTCGCTTATCTTCTTTATGATGGGAAAAAGACCAAAACTTCGGAATGACAACTTTGGACAACACTTGCCCACTTCCTTGAGTCTTTGCTTCATGATCCTTAAATATACCCATTCACTTTCTTTGAAATTGACGTCTCTCCATGACTTGTTTGCCTATCTCGTGTAAGCCACTGGGGAGGCATATTTTGACTGCGAGGAGGATGGTCTCTCCAGCTGCATCAGAGCATTGGCAGCTACAAGGACTCTCACAGGAGTTCCTGGAGGATTTTTGGACCAGGCTCTGGGCTAGCCGACAGGCACGCAGGATCTCGACTTTCCAGTGGCTGGTTGCCCACAGGGGCTCTGCAGTTGGCACCTGGCTTGTCTACAGTGGCCTTCCGTCAGCCTGCGTCAGATGCGGCCACCCATTGGAAACACAGCGACATTGCCTATGGGACTGTCCACAGGCGCAACAGATTTGGCTGAGGATTCTGCGCATTTTGGCCCCCCTCTCTCCAGAGGGCATGTATACGTGGGGAGCCGCTGCTTAGTCGACTTCGTCAGGGCCTGCTCTGGGATGCGAGTCGGAGCAAGACAGCCACGCCATCAGATTCATTCGGGGCCAGCCTCGCCTTGTTCCTTCACCGGAGTTCTCGTTCGCCAGCTGGACACAGGAGAGGGATCTACGATGGGAGCTCCTCAGTAGCCTCACCATATGGTTCACTTGGAGAGCCCGTTGTTTCAAGGCCTTTGAGGGGAGACTGGAGCCACCAGCAGAGACTGTTCGGAGTATCTGGCAGGAGTTGATTCACACCCTGCGAGGACAGTATGACCGCATCCAGGGCGACTCGGATTGAGTGATCTTGCAGCACCAGGCCTTCCACACCACTTGGCGCAGCGGCCCCTTCTATACTCTACACACGGGTACCCCCCGATGGCACTACAGGCCACCTGTTTGGATTTTCCCCCCTCCTATTGTATGATATAGCCTCTCAGTTATTTGTACTTGTATTTGCACTTTTTTGCAGCTAGGGAGAGTCTCCCTAGTTGCCTTGATTGCATCTTTGCTCTGCCTTCTTATGAGCAAGAGAGGGGTTTTGTAGCCCAGTGGGCGTTATTTTATAACTAATGAAAGGATCTTTTCTCGGGGAAAAAAAAAGGATGCTCTTTGACGGACTCAATGATGGATGAAAAAGTTTGTTATCTTGTTGGCTTCCAAGGAAGGAGAGATCACCCTCGTGAGAAGCGATGAAAATCTTCGACCAAAGGCTGCCTCGTACGGGTTTCTGCCAACACTGGATGAGTGAGTGTTATTGAGAATCGCCTGTACCAACGAGAGATGAAGCTCCCACTTCGACTGTTGATCATGGCAGTACGCTTTAAGCACATCGAAAGCCAACTGATTTTATAAATCTCGGTTTGGCCATCGGTCTGGGGATGGAATGCATTAGACAATTGCAATTCGGTACCAAAGTTGTCAAATAGAGCTCGCCAAAAGTGAGATGTAAACTTTGGGTCTTGATCTGAAGTAATGGTCCGTGGCAAACCACAAATTGGATACCAATGTCGGAGAAAGAGCCGGGCTATAGCTTCTATTGTGGCCGTCTGTTTGCATGGTATAGCATAAAAAATTTACTAAATCTATCAACTATCGTCATACACTGAGTATTCCGAGATCCAGTAGATGTGGGAAGGGGTCCAACAAAATATCGTGAAACGACCCTCAAGAGCAGGCACTGGCTGAAGCAACCCTACCTGTTTGGTATGGAGTACTGTCACTTTTTGACATATGGAACACTGAGAAACATAGTTGTACACATCCCTACGCATCTTTGACCAGTAAAATGATCTTTCTAACTTCTCCAAGTTATTGTTGATCCCACGATGACCACCAAGTGAATCATGGGCATCATGGAAGAGTTCCAGTCTTTTCTCCCTGAGAACACATAGTCGACCCTTGTAAAAGAGCCAACCGTCCTGAATGATGTAATGACCCAATTCTGAATAAAAAGCCATACTGTAAGGAGTTCCCAAATTCTGCACAATCTATATACTGTCTTCCTACTGTATAAATCCTTCCCTTGTATCTCCAACACAGTGGACTCCTGTAATGTCTAAATACTACCTTTGCGACTCAGCGCGTCCGCCACAGGGTTGTTCTTACCCGGTACATACTCAATCATTCCTCCAAATTGTTGGAACAATTGACTCCACCGTTGTTGTCTGTCGCTCCACTGGGCACTTGGCATAGTTTGTAACCACTTCAAGGCCTGGTGGTCTGTCTTCACAATAAATTCCCTTCCATAAAGAAAAGGTTTCCATTGCTTCAAGGCTGTGATAACCCCTAGCAACTCTTTGTGTAACATGCAGCAAAAGTATTCGTAATTAAGGATCCTGTCACACAAGTCTCACACCACCTTCTTTATCCTGCATTTCATGAGTTTAGCAATCCACTTTTATCACTTCAAACTTTAAGAGATTTAGAGAGAGAGAGAGAGAGAGAGAGAGAGAGAGAGAGAGAGAAATGAAATGAAATGATATATTAACGTCTTCAGAAGGCCAAAATGACCTATGAGACCAAAAAGGTTACAACAATTGGTGGATCTGATACAATGTCTGTGTAATAAGCTAAAACAACTAAACAACTAACTGAAACTGAAACAACAACTATGAGGAAAAGTAAGGTACTAGGAGCTCCTAATGGATAACATCTGGGAAGGAAAACTCCAGCAACAAAGGTAAGCATCATATACATCACTATCCAAAGATGTCTCTCACCGGTCGATGGCGGATATCCTCAATGTCCTCCATGGTGAGTACTCTGACTGGACGTCTCCCAAACTGTGCTAGTATGGTCTTGATCCTCTGTTGTAGTCTCCGCCGGTGTCGAGATGGACCTCTCATCTTGGGGCGCTTGGACCGCCCCAGCTCTATAGCCCGATCATAGTTGTTTCTCGTACGCGTACGAACAGGTTCGTACGGTACGGTTCGTACGGTACGATACCGAACGAATTCGTACGATATCGTACGGTACGATTTTTTATTTATTTATTTTTTTCCGAAAAAAAAATCCCAAATGCTAAAAAAATATAGAAACCCTACATTACGAAGATCCCAAATGCTCGCAATACTTCGCAACTTTCGTATCCACTCAGTATTCCATATGGGGTTGTTGAGAGACCTAAAAAATCTAGCGAGGTAGACTGGCAGTGTACACTTGATTGGTAGGATGAGAGAATCTTGCTACATCACTTGGGGATCCCTGGGATAGGTAGGCTAGACAATTAGATTCTCAAGTTATGCACGAGGGAGAAGATTTGGACATGGTCCTTTTGATCTAAAGAGGAGTCCCTAAACTTATCACCCTAGATGCACTCCTCGTATTTGTGCAAGGACAGTCCCTTAGTCATAAACGCTACACTGGGAAACCTTTGGTATTGCATTACCCATCCAGGTTCTTTTTTGGAGACAATCGAGAGATCCAACCGAGAGAGACACATATCCATGTTTTGGTTCCTCAAGCACTGTAGACTCCTCCCCTCCCAACCTTCCCTCACATTCAAGCTTGAAGCTTCATAGGTTGTCAGTGTAAAAAATAAAAACCGTATTTTATCGTACGGTATCCGAAAATTTCATATCGTACCAAAAATTCCCGTACGGTATCGTATTTTCGTACCGTCACAACCATGAGCCCGATCAATCAGTGTACCTCTGGTACGGCTATACTCTGGGACTAGCTGCAATGCCTGCTGGCTTGACTGCTCAATCTCTGGTCGAAAGAAGTCTGTAATCTGCCTCTGTTGGTGTCTCTCCCTCTCTGATCCCCTCCCTCTCAAGAGACCCTCTCTATGTCTACGCAGCTCCAACAAGTATAATCCGAGGCGTCTCTGATCTTGGTATCTCATGACTCTGGAAAGTGGTCCGAAACCCTCTCTGAACAGACAGTGAAAACGGCCTTGTATCTCATGACAAATCCTGGCCTCAACAGGTACTCCTCTGAATCTGCCAGTCTCAATCTCTAGCTGATGTGAGGATGTGCGCATCTGACCAATAGCACATCGTACCCCATGAGAAAGATGAGTATCCATGTAGCTGGGTCTAATCACAAACCCATCCTCCGTGAGTTGGAGAAGATGATCTCTATAGAAAGCCATCTTCGTACCAAGCTCGTGTGTCGGTTGTATCCATGTCCTCCTAGTGTCCACTAAAAACCACACCAAGGTAAGTATATGCATCTGTATACTCCACTGTCTCTTGACCATATGTAAAGGTGGGTGCTGACCTCCTAACCCACTGTGCGCTGTGGTGTTAAACACCATCACCTTGGTTTTACCAAGGTTAACAGACAATCCGCTGTCCTGTGCAATGCATCCAAATGACGCTGCATCCCCTCTAGAGAATCTGAGATCAACACAATATCATCACCGTACAATAACAGTGGAATCCATGTCCCTGCTAGCTGTGCTCCTCTGTCACCCTCCCGCTCTACATAGTCCAAAACCTCATCCACATACATCCCAAATAAGGTGGGAGAAAGGGGGCAGTCCTGTTTCACACCAATAGTGGAGTGAACCATCTCAGATATACCCTGAGTAGTACGTACCTGCCCCACAATTGTCCTGTATAAAGCCATGATTTCCGAAATTAGCTCTGTGGGCACTCCCATCTCCTGTAGTCTGCACATCAGTCTCTCAGTACTCTATCAAAAGCTTTGCGGAAATCCACAAAGCAACAATAAATCCTCCTGCCATATGATCTGCCCTCCTCAATAATAGCTCTGAGTGTCAAGATATGGTCAAGAGTGAAGAAACCTCTCTTGAACCCTGCCTGCCCTGACGCACGTATGCCCTCTCTCTCTGCCCATCTACTCAACTCCTGCTCAAGAATAGATGCCTAGCCAATGTGTGTTTAATCATGATGGTACGATAATTCCCAGAAGCATGGGATCCCCTGACTTGAAGATAGACACAATCGTGGACATATTCCAAGTCTCAAGAAAACCCTCACACATGGCTCGGTTAAATTCATAGCAATAAGCTCTGCAAGCATATCTCTGGCATGAATAAAGTGCTCTGCTACCAAACCATCATGATCATATGCTCTCCCAGTCCTCATCCTGTCAATAGCTTTCCTTACCATCTCAGCAGTAAAGAACGCACATGTCTCTGGGCATGGCTCCGATGGGTCTGGCAGGGGTGGCTGTCCTGGTGCTATGTACAGGGATGCAACATACTAACCCCAAATCTCTATGGAGGTAATGACTGGTGATGGTGAATGCTAATGGAATAGTCTCCATGCCTCGCCTGAGTCCTCACTCATAAATAACTGATACAAATCCCTCTCTAACTCAGCAAGATAAGCCCTCTTCTTCCGTCGCACTAGGCGTGGGAAGGTAATCCGTGACTGTCTGTGAGTGGTAACACCCATGAGCACCTCTCTCTGTACACCGTATGGGGTCCCGAATTACCCACTGAAGGGCCCCCTATCCCGTTACCAAGATAGTATTTGCTTTATTATCTTTAAAAAGACTGACGGTGTGACTGATGATAAGCCAAACGCAAGACCTCTGAAGACCAAGTGTTGGGCTGAATTGTGCATTGCTGTAGAAGTACCAAAGATGTCCAATCTCGAGCCTATGCACTCTTCCCAATGGTATGAGGGAGGGATGCAAAGCTGGGCTGAGAGAGGGGCTGTTTGGGTCTGTTCTAGACTGTATATGAATGCTGTAAATGAATGAGAATGCTGTGTTTTACCTTCACCAAGTGGCTGGAGCAAAACGATGAATGAATGAATGCTGAAAACTGCATGGATGTAGAAAACGCAAGATGGACTGAAGGCTGAATGCTGGACTGCTGCGTTTTACAAATGTAGATGTTGGGGTAAAGGCGTTATGCCCACCCTTATAGTGTGTACAAGCCCATAAGTTATAGTACATAGTACACTTAGTACTTTTAATGTACTAAGTGCACTATGTGTACTAGTGCAATATACATGTGTGATAGGGGAGTCACACACTCATGCTTTTCATGAGTTGACTTATCCCCACAACTCTCTCTCTCTCTCTCTCTCGAACCTGCTCCCCCCCCCCTCCCGCTGTTCGCCCACCTGGGCTGGCCCATCTGTTCGCTCGCCCTTGCTCGCCGCCTGCTGTCTCGAACCTGCTCGCCGCCTGCTGTCGCCTCCCTCTCTCTCTTCGAATCTGCTCGCCATTGCTGTCGCCTCCCTCTCTCTCGAACCTGCTCGCCGCCTGCTGTCTCGAACCTGCTCGCCGCCTGCTGTCGCCTCCCTCTCTCTCTTCGAACCTGCTCGCCATTGCTGTCGCCTCCCTTCCCCTCCCTCCCTCCCTCCCTCCCTCCCTCTCTCTCTCTCTCTCTCTCTCTCTCTCTGCCCAGTTCTGCTCGCTGCCCAGTTCGCTTCTAGGCCTCAGTTCGCCTCTCTGCCCCCTCGCCAGTTCGCTGCCCAGTTCGCCTCCAGTTCGCCTTTCGCCTCAGTTCTGCTCGCTGCCCAGTTCGCTTCTAGGCCTCAGTTCGCAGACGTGGCCCCTTTCCCCACCCACCCTTGCTCAGGCCCCCAAGGCAGCAACATAACTCTCTCTCTCTCTCTCTCTCCTCCCTGCCTGTGGGAAGGACTGCAGAGTGATTTGGAGGAATGGCCCCGAGTCTCCAAGAGAAACTCGAGGCCCTCGAGATGGCAATGAAGGCATTAATCAAGGAGAACAAGAAGACATCCGATTCCAACCTCAATGAGGTGGAAAACAAACTACACAAGCACATCATAGCTCTCGAAGCACGGGTCACGAACCTCGAACAAGAGAACACGGCACTCAAGGAGGAGGTGAGTGCATTGAAAGTGGAAATGGTAGCCATCAAGAATGCTGAGAAGGAAGAAGGGGAGATCAATGACAACACTCTCACGGCCATCAAAGAAGAGATCTCCAAGGAGATCACAAAGGACATGGAGGGAAAGCTCGAAGCCAAGCAGTCAGGATGGGTCGAGGTGGTGAAGAAGAACATCCGTAAAGAAGTGAGGGAGGAAACTCAAAGGGAAGAAAACCAAATCATTCACACCACCATTGAGGAGGAGAAGATGAGGCATGCCCGCCGCCTCAACATTCGAGTCACAGGTATAGCCGAGACACCCGACTCCACTCCCGAGAAAGATGGACAGCTTCTATGCATGAAGCTCGGCTACAAGGAAGAGCACCCTCTCCCCTTCACCAAAGCATGGAGAGCCGGGAAAGACTCAACACGCAAGCGAGCCCTCATCCTACAGTTTGCAGGAGAGACGGAGAGGGTCACCTTCATGAGGAAGAGGGTCATACTACGGGGTTTAGAGGGTGCTCCTATTTTCTTGGATGATGATCTCACGAGGATGCAGCTTGAGCATAGGAGAACTTGCATGCCACGAGTCTTACACGCGAGGAGAGAAGGCAAGAAGGCCTTCTATCGAGATGGTCGGGTCATCATTGATGGCCGGCCCATGGATTAGCGGTTTGGGGCCTATGGGACACAGACCAGGCCATTGACAGAGATACACATAGCAGTATGGAACTGTAATGGTTCATTATGGGTGCAGCCTGGACGACTGGAGCATGTTATGGTGGGGAGAGACATCATACTTCTGACAGAGACACATCAGAGCCCAGAGAGAGGGCTACCTCGAGTAGAGGGATTCCAGTGGGAGTCGGCATACAGGAGGACCACACGCCAGGGTACCTCGAGAGGGTCGGGGGGAGTAGCAGTCCTATTCAGACGGGAGCTACAGGGGAGACTGAGAGTGGTAGCACAGGATCCAGAAGCCAGATACATGTGGATCAGCTTACAGCTCTCACAGGACAGGGTTATATACATAGCTCTATGTTACTTTTCTCCATCAGGATCCTCCTATGTCATTACAGAGGACATGCCACAGGAGGAGGAGATAGGAGCCTCGCCATACACTTGTCTGTCAGAGGAGATTATGCATTATTCTACACTAGGGGAAGTATTTCTTACGGGCGACTTCAATGCCCACACACAGAGTAGACAGTGTGAGGTGTATGACTATGATGACATGGAGATCCTCCACCCTGTGGATCCAGAGGAGATAGGGGCTAGTCGGGCATCAGAGGACACTGGACCAGACAGAGGACATTATGGGGACCACTTACTAGAGTTGGGAGCCAGGCATCGTCTCGTTATTTATAACGGGATGCTACAGTGGCCGGGATCAGGAGGGCTGACATGCTTCCCACATGGGGGTCATACACGGACCGGAGGCACGGTGGTAGACTACATTATGGGGTCTTTGGAGGCATCACAGCTTGTCACCTCATTCTCCATTCCACCTCGTCCTATTGGGGCAGATCATACATACTTGGCATTTTCACTAGCCGGATCACCAGTATCACCAGTCCCCCACATACCGACGCCACACACTACCATCTACTTCACACATGACATGGCAGACATATACACTGGCAGAGTAGAGGATGGGCTCCTACTCATGGATCCCCTGGCATCTATGGATACCATTACAGCCCAGCTCGCATCACTCCTACACACGGCTGCATTACAGAGCTTCCCACATCGTGTACACTCAGGAGAGCCTGTGAGACCTGGGACTATGCCCCAGAACAGATGGTATGATGACGAGTGCAGAGCCCTATACTCACGACTTCGCATACAGAGAGCTTTGGGAGCCATCACAGAGCAGGAGTCGAGGAGAGAGATGAGGAGACTTACTCGCCGCAAAAGGCGGGCCGTCGCAGAGATGCAGGAGCTAGAGATCTTTCATTTCTTCATGAGTAGAGATAGCCCTGTCTCATGGCGGCACTTTAGAGAGCCCCGGACCCCGACACCTATTGCAGACCCACAGACATGGCACACATATGCAGAGGGTCTATACCATGCCCCACAGCAGCCACCTATACCTCAGCCACAGGAGCCTCGACCTACCACAGCTAGCTTCTTTACCCACTCGATGGTACAGGAAGCTATCCGCCGCCTACAGCATGGACGGGCCGCCGACCATATGGGCCTGCAGGGTGAGCATCTCATATATGCAGTAGATTCTTTAGCTCCTTTTCTTGCACACCTGTTTAACAGGGCACTAGCAGAGGGTTTGCCTGCGGAGTGGACGATGCACACCATTGTGCCGATTCACAAAACAGGGGATATGCTCGATCCGAGCAACTACAGGACGGTTATGGTTGGCCACGTACTGGCCAAACTCTATGGTGCAGTGCTGGAGCAGGAGCTTAGCTTATATGCTGAGCGAGCAGGTTTACGCTCATCAGGGCAGGCAGGCTTCAGGAGAGCTTTCTCTACCACTGACCATGTATTCACTTTGAGATGTATGATTGATCAGGCCAGAGTGAGGAAGAGAAAGCTCTATTGCTGCTTTGTGGATTTCCGCAAGGCATTTGACACAGTCCCACGAGAGAGGCTCTTTCAGCGCCTGCAGTCTCTTGGCATACCAGCAGATATGACATGGGGCATCTATGCATTATATGAGCAGGTTTTTGGGCGAGTCAGATGTCCAGGAGGTATGTCCGAGACTATTGCTAGCACCATTGGTGTGAAGCAAGGATGCCCACTTTCCCCCACGCTATTTGGGTTATACATTGATGAGGTGGCTGACTTCATTACACGGGGAGGCGGAGATGGAGTTGATTTAGCAGGTACCTCAGTACATATTATGCTCTATGCTGATGATATTGTATTAGTGTCTGAGTCCCCAGGTGGTCTACAGCAGCATCTACATGCACTCCATGATTTCTGCACACAGAGGGGTCTTACTGTGAACCTTGGGAAAACCAAGGTTATGGTCTTTCATACATCGAGACAGGGCAGGAGTCAGCTGACATTCACTCTCGCCGGATGCCAGGTGGAGGTGGTGACATCATACGTGTACCTAGGGGTTACCTTCTCTGCAGCAGCCACACGCTTTACCATGGGTTCAGCAGCCAGAGCTAGATTGACACGGGGATATGCAGCATTGGCTATGCTAGAGAGACAGTGCCACCAGGCGCATTTTCAGGAGCCCCGGACGAAGGGGTGGCTATTTGACACATTAGTCACACCGGCATTGATGTATGGAGCAGCAGTATGGGCGCCAGGCCTTGCTACCCATTGGTGGACACAGATAGAGAGACCACAGGCTCTCATGATGGCACGCATGATACGCAGCAAACCGTCAGTACCTCATGACATTATCCGAGCAGAGTTTGCTACGCCTCCTATGATGGTAGAGGCCATATTTCAGACTATATGCCTGCTAGACAGATTCAGAGAGATGCCACAGGACAGATTATCATACAGAGCTTTTCAGGCATCTAGACAGTTGGCTGAGGCAGGAGACAGAGGATCATGGTATGCACAGGTCACACATTGGTTCTCACAGCATGGCCTAGACATGGATCATCTACCACCATTCCAGTATGACAGGGATGCACCACATATCCGTCTCTCTCATAGTGAGAGGAACAGAGTATTGAGACAGGATCTATGGCAGCTCTATACACGAGAGACATGGATATCGCCTACACAGCCTCTTCCACCGAAGATGCTATACTACAGAGATCACTTCATGAGTATCACTGATGATGGATTTATAGAGAGGCCTAGATACATGGAGGGCTTTTTACCACACGGCTCCCGAGTGGCTATTGGTCAGCTCAGAGTTTCATCACACCGATTGGAGATTGAGACTGGCAGAGCAGCACGGATCCCCCGAGAGGAGAGGGTATGCAGATTGTGCAGAGAGGAGGTGGAGAGTGAGGAGCATTATGTATGCAGATGCAGAGCATATACAGCCATCAGAGAGAGATATCCCATTTTATTCAGAGAGCCACATTCCCTACGCCAGATCTTTGAGACAGCAGACCAGCGCATACTGGGGAGATACATTCTAGACATACAGCGCCACAGAGAGACATTATTACAGGCTCAGACAGCTCCAGAGGGGGGGCGACAGACACAGATTACTACATTTTTTCAGAGATCCATACCCCTCCCAGCCCCTACACGGCAGGGAATTACTCTCCAGAGAGCAGAGACACTTAGAGCCCGCAGGAGACAGAGGACACCTGGCTTTCGGACACCACGCCTATACCAGAGAGAGATGACAGAGATCAGAGCTCAGTTTCACAGAGAGGGTGCGGAGCGACTGGCTCGCTTCAGAGCACACCCAGGCATGTTCTTCAGGGAGCTGTGGACACCCCCTTCACTGATGTATACCATTTTATACCCCCAGTATGGTACAGAATGGAGCTAGCTAGGTTGCATATCATGATTGTATACTCCATGCATATAGCTTTGCATTCTCCTAGTAATAGAGCTCCATCCCCTGCACACCCAGATTCAGCTTTTTTATTCAGTACTTTTTCATTTTGTTGGGATGACAGAGGATAACCCCATACAGGTACTCCGATTTGTCTCATAGGCCGAGTTCGGTCTTTTGGAAGACGTTAATAAAATCTTTCTTTCTTTCTTTCTTTCTCTCTCCCTTGCTTCTCTGTGTATGTCTCCCATGAATGAACTCTAACCCTAATTACAGGTTTCTCCCCATCAACTGGTATCAGAGCCTTCGCTCGTGTTTGCCTTCTACACGCCTGCGTTCGCTGCTGAGCCGACTCGCTTCTTTGGCCACCAGCGCCTTGCTGCTTATATGCCTACGCCGATGCTTCTTGTAGGTGCGCTGGCTGCTGCTGCGATGACTGGATGGCTACGCCTCTTCACACACAGGCAGTATCTGGCCAGCCCCTGCGACCAAGGAATCAAAAGGCCCAAGAGCAGGCGACCAGCAGAGTAGAAGAGGGAGGAGAACCAGAAGAAGAATCTGGAGACCAAAGCTCTGATACCAGTTGATGGGGAGAAACCTGTAATTAGGGTTAGAGTTCATTCATGGGAGACATACACAGAGAAGCAAGGGAGAGAGAGAGAGAGAGTTGTGGGGATAAGTCAACTCATGAAAAGCATGAGTGTGTGACTCCCCTATCACACATGTATATTGCACTAGTACACATAGTGCACTTAGTACATTAAAAGTGCTATGGACAGCCCACAGTCGGATAGAGACAGGGCTGATATGGCCAAGATTCCGTATGCTTCAGCTTGTGGCAGTCTCATGTATGCCATGGTTAATGTGCTGATGCCTTACAAGCACTCAATGTGCCTGTAAATCAAGGGGCTTTCATGTATTGGATGTATATGTGGCCAGGGGGAAGCATCGTGAACACTCTGGATGCCTTCATGTGCGTCAATGTACCATGTATGATCAGAAATTGATCTTAAATCAAGGGGCTTTTCAAGTTTGTATGCTTGTTGAGCTTGGCAAAGCAGCAGGCGAGACTTTTATGCCTTGAATCCTCAAAAATCAGCTTGCAGTCAAGGGGCTTTTGCCCAATTTCTGTTCGGGACTGTTTTATGCAGTGTACAGGACTGTAAAAGTCTGATTTTCACTCATTTGGACAGCCAGGAGAGCATTTATTGCTATTGTACCTGCTGGTACAGATTTGGCACAGCTTTGTGCATGTTTTGGCATGGCTGTACACTGTTTTGAGTGATCAAAAGGTTCAAATTCAGCTGCTGAAATTGCCGGTACAGGTTTGGTACATCATTGGTGAGCGCTTAGTACTGCTGTACAGTACTTTGGAAGGGCAAAAGAGCACATTTAAGGTGCTGTCCAAAATCTGCAGCAACCAGATTTTGGTGTTTTCATCACAAAAAGTGGGAGAAAAGTTGCATTCTTGCTTCCGCAGTGGGAGATAAAGCTTGGGAGAACATTTGTGAGCACTTTGTGTGCTTTGGGTGCAGTGTTTGCACATCTTGGGTGCAGTGTTTGCACATTTGCAGGGAGTCAGGCATTACAGGTTGCATTTTGCTATGGCAACCACAGGTGAGAGCTCTTCATTGCTTCACATCAAGAAGCTTGAAGGCTCGCATAACTATGATATTTGGCAAACCCAGTGCTACAATGTGTTGCTCCAGAAAAAGCAGCACAAGCCTATCAAAGAAAGGGGTGTTATGCCCGCTTCTCTTACTGCTGAAGAGTGGGAAGATATGGATGAGCTGGCAAGATCTACTATCATGTTGTCTGTGTCAGACTCATTACTTTTCAGCATTCGTGAAGAGAAGACAGCTTGGGGAATGTGGCAGAGATTGCAGGACTTGTATGCCCAACAAAGTGCCTCAAGCAAAGTGTATTGGTTGAAGAAACTCATAGGCCTTCAGATGAAGGAAGGGGCTTCTATGACAGCCCATCTCAATGAGTTTAATGGTATTGTCAGCCAGGTCATAAATCAAAAGTTGGCAATGGACGATGAGTTCAAAGCCACTTTTTTGTTATGCACTTTGCCAGAGAGTTGGGACACATTCAGGACAGCCACTAGCAATTCGCATGCTATGCTGTCATATGCAGATGTTGAGGGTGCTCTTCTTCAAGAAGAGATGAACAGGAAAAACAACTCTGTGGGAAAGTCCAATGCAATGAATGCACGTGGGAGATCCCAGCAAAGGGGGAAAAGCCAAGAAAGGGGAAGGAGCAAGTCTCGCTCCAAAAAGGATTTGGAATGCCATTATTGTGGCAAGAAGGGACACATTAAAAAGCAATGCTACAAATGGAAAAATGATCAGAAAGAAAAGGGAAAAGGCAAAGAAAAAGAGAAGGATGAAGCCAAAGATGTAAAGCCAAAGGGCAAAAGTGGAGTCAAGATCGAAGAAATCAATGTGTCACATGCAGGTGGCAGTGAGGATGAGGTCCTCTTTACGTCTTCACTTGATGCCCATTCACTTCTTACAGGTGGTCATGGTATGCACTCATGGATCATTGATTCAGGTGCCTCCTTTCATGTCACAGGTTGCAGAGACTTGTTTGTCAGGTATACTGCTGGCAATGAAGGAGTGGTTTATTTGGGTGATAACCATGCATGCAAAATTCTTGGCAGAGGTGATGTGAGGCTTGTATTTTCAGATGGCTCACAGCTTATGCTCCATGATGTCAGGCATGTGCCTGAGATCAAGAAGAATCTGCTTTCTACTGGACAGCTTGATGATGCTGATTATGTTACCACATTTGGTAGTGGAAAGTGGAAGATTAGTAAGGGCTCACTGGTTGTTGCCAGAGGCTCTAAGGTGGACACTCTTTATTTCATGCATGCAGGTGTTTGTCACCATGCTAATGTAAATGCAACCGAGCTGCCGGAAATTTCTATGTGGCATAGCCGGTTGGGACACATGAGTGTCAAAGGAATGGAGCAATTGTCTCGTTTGGGTTACTTGCCTTCTCTAAAGTTTTCAAGTTTTCAGTTTTGTGAGCATTGTATATATGGTAGGCAACTACAGTGCCCCCATAAGAAAGCTCTTGGACAGAAAGATGCTCAGTTAGAGCTTGTGCATACAGATGTATGTGAGATGCCTCAGCTTTCTTTGGGAGGTGCAAAATATTTTGTGTCTTTTATAGATGATGCCACACGCAAGGTGTGGGTTTATCCTCTTCGTTTGAAGAGTGATACATTCTCAGTGTTTGAGAAGTTTGTTGCTCTTGTTGAGAATCAAACTGGCAAAACACTGAAGGCTTTGCGTTCCGACAATGGTGGAGAGTATATGTCCAAACAGTTTCAGGACTTTTGTGATGCTAAAGGCATCAAGAGGGAGCTTTCTACTCCTTATGATCCTCCACAAAACGGGACAGCAGAGAGGATGAACAGGACCATACAGGAGAAGGTCCGTTCTATGTTGTCACATGCTGCATTACCTCATGGTTTTTGGGCTGAAGCTGTTATGACAGCCGTACACCTTATAAATAGGTCACCTAACACGAGGCTTGGTGGGAAAGTGCCAGAAGAAGTATGGACAGGGAAGCCTCCGTCATACAAGCACTTGAGAGTGTTTGGTTGCGTTGCGTACGTGCACATACGCAGGGAAATGCGCACCAAACTTGATCCTAAGTCTCATAAATGCATATTCCTAGGATATGGTGACAGAGGTGAAATGGGGTATAGACTTTGGGATCCCATGAATAGAAAGATCATACGCAGCAATGATGTCATTTTTGATGAAACATGCATGTATAAGGAGCCTGCAAGGCAACAGGAGCCTGGCAGAGTCATCTTTGATGATGATGGACATCATGGACAACAACAAAGGGCTGTAAATCAGCCATTACAGCAGGAAAACCAGCCCTTAAATGGTGCTGAAAATGGTCCAAATGGACAGCCAGAGATGGCAGAAGATATCCCTATGGATATACCACAGTTGGAGGATATACCGGGCATGATTTTTCAGCCTTATGGCATGGAACAGGAGCCACCAATGGGTGATATGCAGGCTGGACAGCAACCTGCAAATGATGGTCATTGGGTACGGAGGTCCACTAGACCCTCCAGAGCCCCTGACAGGTTTGTTCCAGGGGTTGACTATTTGATGCTTACTGACTGTGGAGAGCCCTCATGTTATACAGAGGCTTTACAGAGGGCAGACAAGGCTCTATGGGAGCGTGCCATGAAGTCAGAGATGGATTCTCTGCATAAAAATGGAACTTGGAAGTTGGTGCCTTTGCCTGCAGGCAAAAAGGTTTTGCCATGCAAGTGGGTATACAGGCTCAAAGTTGCATCAGATACAAAGCCAAGATACAAAGCCAGGTTAGTGGCTAAGGGCTTCAAGCAGGAATATGGTGTGGACTTTGATGAGATCTTCTCTCCAGTGGTCAAAATGACCACACTTAGAGCTGTGTTGGCTTTGGTTGCGCATGATGATCTGGACTTGATTCAGATGGATGTGAAGACTGCTTTTCTTCACGGTGATCTCCATGAGGAGATATATATGCAGCAGCCAGAGGGTTATGCAGAGAGTGGAAAGGAGAAGCTTGTATGCAAGCTAAAAAAGAGTCTTTATGGGCTCAAACAGGCACCAAGAGAATGGTATCATAAATTTGATACATTCATGAAATCACAGAAATTCAGGAGAAGTGACATAGATCACTGCTTGTACACCAAGAAAGCTTTGGATGGCAGTCTCTTGATTCTCATTTTGTATGTTGATGATATGTTGATTGCCGGGAAATCTCGTAAAGAGATGGATGCCTTGAAGAAGAGGCTGCACGAGACCTTTGATATGAAGGATTTGGGTGATGCAAATCACATTTTGGGTATGCGGATACTTCGGGACAGAAATCAGCATGTGTTGTATTTGTCTCAGAAGGAATACATTGGCAAAGTCTTGCAGAGGTTCAATATGGACGGGGGGAAGAAAGCTAGTACTCCTTTGCCTCCATATGTGAAACTCAGTGCTATGGACAGCCCACAGTCGGATAGAGACAGGGCTGATATGGCCAAGATTCCGTATGCTTCAGCTTGTGGCAGTCTCATGTATGCCATGGTTGCTACTAGGCCGGACATTGCATTTGCAGTGGGAGTGGTTTCTAGATACATGGCCAACCCTGGCAAGAAGCATTGGGAAGCAGTGAAAGGTGTCATGAGATACCTGAAGGGCACACAGGATTTGTGCATTTGCTTTGGCAAACAGGATGCATTAGTGCATGGTTACACGGATTCGGATTATGCCGGTCATCCAGATAACCGGAAGTCTACTACCGGTTATGTATTTACATTCACAGGAGGTGCTGTGTCATGGATATCCAGGATGCAGAAGTGCACTGCCTTATCTACTACAGAGGCCGAGTATATTGCAGCCACAGAGGCTTGCAAGGAGGCATTATGGCTATCTCGGTTAGTGGTTGATTTGGGTTATACAGGGGATATTCCATTGTTGCATTGTGATAGTCAGAGTGCCATCCAGTTGGCAAAGAACCCTGTCTTTCATGCAAAGACGAAGCATGTGGATGTGAAGTATCACTTCATCAGAGAGGTGATAGAGAACAAGCAAATTCAGCTTGTTAAGATTCACACGGATGACAACCCGGCTGATCTGTTGACGAAGAGTTTGCCTCCAGAGCGGTTTGCTCATTGCAGACACTTGATGGGCATTGGATGAGGCCATTTTCAGCCTTGATATGGCCTTGTATATTATCATGTACATGCTGATTTTTTCTTTTCCTTTACTTAAGGGCACTTTGCCTTTAAGTGGGAGGTTGTTGGGGTAAAGGCGTTATGCCCACCCTTATAGTGTGTACAAGCCCATAAGTTATAGTACATAGTACACTTAGTACTTTTAATGTACTAAGTGCACTATGTGTACTAGTGCAATATACATGTGTGATAGGGGAGTCACACACTCATGCTTTTCATGAGTTGACTTATCCCCACAACTCTCTCAGATTGTGCAGAGAGGAGGTGGAGAGTGAGGAGCATTATGTATGCAGATGCAGAGCATATACAGCCATCAGAGAGAGAGATCCCATTTTATTTAGAGAGCCACATTCCCTACGCCAGATCTTTGAGGCAGCAGACCAGCGCATACTGGGGAGATACATTCTAGACATACAGCGCCACAGAGAGACATTATTACAGGCTCAGACAGCTCCAGAGGGGGGGCGACAGACACAGATTACTACATTTTTTCAGAGATCCATACCCCTCCCAGCCCCTACACGGCAGGGAATTACTCTCCAGAGAGCAGAGACACTTAGAGCCCGCAGGAGACAGAGGACACCTGGCTTTCGGACACCACGCCTATACCAGAGAGAGATGACAGAGATCAGAGCTCAGTTTCACAGAGAGGGTGCGGAGCGACTGGCTCGCTTCAGAGCACACCCAGGCATGTTCTTCAGGGAGCTGTGGACACCCCCTTCACTGATGTATACCATTTTATACCCCCAGTATGGTACAGGATGGAGCTAGCTAGGTTGCATATCATGATTGTATACTCCATGCATATAGCTTTGCATTCTCCTAGTAATAGAGCTCCATCCCCTACACACCCAAATTCAGCTTTTTTATTCAGTACTTTTTCATTTTGTTGGGATGACAGAGGATACCCCATACATGTACTCCGATTTGTCTCATAGGCCGAGTTCGGTCTTTTGGAAGACGTTAATAAAATCTTTCTTTCTTTCTTTCTTTTCTCTCTCTCTCTCCCTTGCTTCTCTGTGTATGTCTCCCATGAATGAACTCTAACCCTAATTACAGGTTTCTCCCCATCAGTAGATGGCTGAATGCTCATGCGTTTTGAGGCGCCTAGGGCTGTAGGAGACAAACGCTGAAGAGAGACAGGTGAAACTGCAATCGCCTATGCTCCTTATGCCAAGGATGACAAGCGCTTGATGGCTCTCTTTCTGAATGTGATGATTGAATAGATGATTGTGCAAAGCCTCTATTTATACTAGTGATGTTGCTAGCGGTTGGCACTAGATGCTGGCCAACTGCTATATAAACATTAAATGCTTAAGGATGATGCATAAATGCTGAAAATGATGGAAAAAATACCCAAAAAATCCTAGATAAATCTTGGATAATTCCTAGATGCTATCTGAGGTTCCTCCAATGGTCTAGATGCTATGCATGAATGATGTGCAATATGCAGGATGCTTTCTGATGCAAACCCTAAGGTTTCTACTGACTGTATATGCACGAATGCGTCTCTTTAAGTGGGTTAAGGGACTTGGATTGATTAACTGACTGACTATGGCTGAGAATGACCTGCGTACCTCGTGCTTGACTTATCCTTGATTGAGGATATACAATGGGGTCACGGCATACGACAAATATCATCCTGAATGGAACTAATACTGTACAAATGTTGCGCTGCTGATGATGAGCCAGCTTGTCACCATGCACTACAGTGCAGAGTGCATGTGACATGATATGTGAACACACCAACTTATAAACATTGTAAGTCACTTTGATGAATAAAATCCCATGCTACTCATGCTGTGTTGCCATCTTTCAAGCCAAACTTTGCCAATAGATGCTTTAGCTTTCTCCTGTGGGTTCTCCTCAATGTGTGAAACATTGGTCAAGACTGGTGAAGGGACCAAATGGTGACACTGTGATTGGTTGTCCTATTGGGATTCAATTCTTGGATGAGAGTTGGATGGACAGTAAGCAATTGGATCTTTAGAGCGAGTTCTGCAAGAGGAGTCTATCACTGGCTTAGATAAGAGGTAGTAGACTTGAGTAGATACTATGGATGGATGTTCGGATCTGAGGATTTTCTTTTTAAATTCCCGTGTACCATCTATGATCTCTCCATCCACGCTTTTCCCTCTCCCTCTCTCCTTCTACGCTATCCATATCCCCTCAGCCGCACCAGAGCCAAGTCCGCCCAGCCTGGCCAGTTCTGTGCTCGGGAAGAAGTGCTATTTAAAGGTTCGAGGAATGGGAGATATGTCCATTGCATTGGCCGAGCTACCTTGCCTTGCCTTGCCTGATTGAGTTGCCACTTTACCTCCGCGAGTCTCCTTTGTTGTCCCTTGCCATCTGGTTTGGCCTATCCTCGTGGCCCAGCAACAAGCAGACAGAACCTCCACACCTCCCTCCTGCCGTTGCCTTACCTCCATAAGCCTACTCTCTAGGTTGCTCTCCTGCACAGTCCCCCTGTTGACTTTAAGGATTCATTCCCTTCTATTCTGTCAGCATCTTAGCCTATTGTGAGCTTGTTTTCACCGCAGCTCCTCTATGTAGTACAACGTGGTGACAACATTGTGGGCATCTCGCGTACAACCTTTATTTAAAGTTCAACAATGGCTCTTCAAGTGTCCGTGGCATCAATGTAGCAACAGCCCGAGTCTCCCTTAGTGAGGACGATTATGACCGGGTCTTCTAGATGTTTTTATGTTGTGTGAGTTTTTGATGGGTTCTCTGCTCGGGATGTCTCCCAAAATGAGATGTAATAATCCTGTGTGTCTTTCCTATGTGTGTTAAAGAGCCTTAATGTTATCAAAGGCTCCGTGTTATCTTTTATTAGGGGGGTGAGAAAGTGTTGGTCTCCCTACACTTGGTCTTATGCTGATCGGAGAGACGTTGTTGTGGACGGGAAGCCAGGTCCTCCACGCTCCACTAACCGCTCCGACGTCGCTCTCCACCCTCCAACCGTCGTCACCGCTGCCCGACCACCGTCACTGCCAGTGTCCTTCGATGGCTCCGACCGCAATTGCCCTCCGACCATAGTAACAACAAAAACCTGTTTCTAGCTTTCGAAACTTCGAAACGGTTTTTAAAAACCTTGAAACCTCTCCAGTACGGCAGTTTCGTCCAAATTTCAGGTTTTGTTTTTTTCCCCCTAATTTTTTCTAGGATTTTTTGTTTTTTGTTTTTCTTCCATATCCTCCTCATCACCTTCCTTCCCTCTTGTTCTCCTGCCTCCCTTCTCTCCTTTCCCATCTTCTGCTACTTCTTTCACCTCTACTCCTCCTTTCTTCATTCTCCTCTTCTTCCTTTCTCTTCTTCTCTCCTCTTCTTCTCCCTTGCTGTTCTTTTCCTTTTCTCTTCTTCTCCTCTCTTCTTTCCCTTTTTTTTTCCTTCAATGTCTAAAATCTTTTCCAATTTCTACCTTCTCTTCTTCAATTTCTTAAGAGTCCTTGATTGAACCACTTGTGGCATCTAATCAAGCAAAGTTGCCATAATGCCTCACCAAAAGGAGGATGGTTCCCCGAGATGTGTGAGAAGAGACCATTTTTTATCATTACACTACGTTTTTAGATGGCCACTATAAATTCTTTAAGTATTTAATACTTTATGAAATTATTGATTTTTTGAAACCTCGCAGCTTCTTAGCTGAGGGACGAAACCTTTCGAAACAAAACCCAAAAAACCTAAAAACGAAAAAAACCACGAAACGTTTCTTGTGACTTCTCTTGCATGCATGGCCAACTCCGATAGTATTCATGGAGCGACACCCCTCCCTTTCCCAAGGCACGGAGAGATCCTCTTCGAGATCCTAAGCACCATCTTCCTTTTCCCTCTCCCTTTCTCAAGGCAAGGAGAGATCCTCTTGAGCACCACCCAAGGTAGAGATAAGGGGAGCACTCTCTCGACACAGCAAGATGGACAGTCTCGGACACACTCACACAAACACTCTCTTGTATAGGACATTCATTGTAGGACATTCTCTATTGGAGCAAAGTCTCTCTTGTATCATTCTTGCCTACAGTTGGTATACAGTGTTACGCTTTGTTGGTGTTTTGTCTCTCTCTCTCTCTCTCTCTCTCTCTCTCTCTCTCTGATTCGGGGGAGGTTCCACTGCCTCTTCCGAGCTGGGTTCGGATCACTTTTCAGGATCATGGACTTCCCGGATCAGAGATGCCTGAGACTTTTTCTTCTAGAGCTCCGTAGACACAGGGAGTCCTTAGTGAGATCCAGATCAGCTGTACTTGCTCGAGGACCTACACAGAGACCTCTCACCGACTTCTTCCATACAAGCACTCCGAGGGCCAATCCACCCATCATACCCAGACCATAGGCTAGCATAGGAGCTCGGCCGAGAGAGGTGACACTCAACACAACCACTATAGAGCTCGACGCCCCAGACCCCACGGCCATGCCACCACAGGAAGATCCGGGCCATCATCTCCCATCATCACAGGACCTTCTCGCGCCAGCTCAGTTTTACCACCTTGAGCACCATGTCACAGCGGCCCATGAGGAATGTATAAGGGTGATATGAGAGCTCTTTGCTCATGTACCTAGATCAGATTTTAAAGTTCTAGATTTTTTGATATCTTTCTTTATTCCTATTTTGTACCCAGGATGATGTACCTCATGGATATGATGTAACCTTTTGGTCTCATAGGTCATTTTGGCCTTTTGAAGACGTTAATAAAACTTTCTTTCTTCTTTCTTCTTTCTTCTTTCTCTCTTTGTGAGCGAGGTGAGTGAGTGGTCAGTGGTGTGTGGTGTAAGTGAGAGGCCTGTAGGGATATTGCGGTGCTAGGTGGTGGTCGGAGATCACGGTAGACAGTGTAGAGCATAGTTCTTGCATGTCTAGCCGGTGAGGTCAACTCATCCTTGGCGGGTATACTTCCGTGATTAGTGTTGTGTCGATAGTCTTCGAGTTCGCTAGCGAGGACCGGCGGAGTCATCCACAACTTAAGACAAAATCTGGCGATCACGAGGGGACTCTCCTAGAGGTCAAGGATAGTCTCCAATATTTTTTTCCCTTTTTCTTTTGGTGATTTTTGTTCATGGTGAGAGGAGTGTTAAGTATGCCCCTCAGACCAGAGCTTCTGGAGGTGATTCACCCTTCATTAATAGTAAGTGCTTTGAGCACTCCCTCCTCAAACGGCGATGAAGATGAGAGAGACCTTTCCACCCCAAGACTGCAAGACTTCCAAGACAGAGCTACACAACTGAAGAATGCTCGCCTCATGGCGAAGCACAGTACCACTTGGTCCCCACTTATCCATAGCATGTCTTCGGCTCCTCCAATTGTTCCTCTAGCCCCCACGGTAGCTTCTACATCCGCTTCCATGGATGAGCTAGCTAAGCTCAAGAAGAAGCTTGAAGATTTCAAAAGGTCACACAAGAGAATGCGGCTGTGGCAGCGCTCAGGAAGGAGATCGAGCAGCTCAAGGTCAAAGATCCCAAGATGAGTCCATGGTGCCCAGTATGTAGCTCACAAGGCCATCTTCCAAATGATAGTCCCCCCAAGAAATATTACTCATTTTGCTCAAAGACGGGCCATGAGGACAAGGAGTCACTATCTCAAGGGACTTTGCCTTATGCAACAACAACTTCAGCAAGGTGCCACGCCGCTTAATCCCTTCGCCGAAGACTACATGGTGTAACTTGGTTGAACACAATGCTAATCAATACACTTAAATACACTAAGATTTGACGGACACTTGCTCAAATACAAGAAGTAAATTGCTGAATTGACAAGAGACACACAATGACCCGGAACGGCCGACCCCTC
Organism: Cibotium barometz; assembly: GCF_041138505.1. NCBI lineage: Eukaryota > Viridiplantae > Streptophyta > Polypodiopsida > Cyatheales > Cibotiaceae > Cibotium > Cibotium barometz. The sequence continues at coordinate 54,869,271 of NC_141076.1, forward strand.
CCTCAAATAAAGTATATTGATCTTGGGAGAATCAAGTACATAGTGTCATGGGCATTTTTGACCAGATTTCCATACCAATGCATATGAATACAATATTGCAAACAAGTGGTTGTGGATGTAGACTTGCAATTCACACTACTCTCTCAAGTGCCCATGTTCCCTACCATCTGCTCTCTATTGTTCCACCAACACATGGTAGCAACAATTTGCAAGAGAGTACGAAGGACAAGAGAACATTACACAGGGTATGTGATCTTGTAATCCAGTTCCTGGCTTCCATATTTAAGCATTAAAGCTTACCAATTGCAAGTAGAGTAGATGGCAGTGGAAGTCTTCCCGATGGAAGTCCTTGGAGTGAAGAGATCATTGATTTGTCGCAATTCTACGTCAAGACAAAAGTCTTCAAGAGGATGAAGGGAACCTTGGGAAAGCTTCCCCTATGGTTCAACTTGAGAAAGGAGGGCTGAAATTAGGGTTTTTCAGCAAAAAGACCAAAAATTACAGCAATAAAGAGAGCTGTTTTGCTGAATTTCAGTCATTGGGAGTGTGTAGGAGAGTGATTAGCATCCGGAATCACTCATGGAAGCTTGAAAATCACCTTAGCAAGCTTGGAAATGGAGTTGGGAAGGAGAATGTGCAGAAAATTTGCTCAATTTGCACTCCCACTTGCAAAGTATTGCCTCCTTCTCTCTCCAATGTATAATGTCCAACCAAACAACTCCAACGATTAAGTGTATGGCATCAATTTACTCCAAGGATCAAAATTTTGAGAAAATTTCGCCATAATCTCCTTTGTTTTATGAATGAAATCTCAATATCCAATCAAGTAAAATAACATTCTTACAATAGCTTTTGCAATTGCCAAGCCACTTTAGGCATCAAGGCATCATTGATCCATATGGCAACATGCATTTGGCAACATTAATCCTTGCAAAACCCATTGATTTGCAACTGCATTACAATCCTTTTGCATGCAAAAACCACTGCCCACTTGATTTGATGAAGTATGTTGATGAAGCGCTTTTGCTTGCCGATCTCTCGGCCAAGCCTTCTCACCCTCTTACCAAGGTTTGAATTCTGATGGCAAGAGTTGAGGCCAGGTCTTCTCTCCTTGTACCTAATCTCTCTCCTTGCTGCTTTTCCAAAAGCACTCATGACAAGGAGAGTTCAAGCCATGCTCCTCTTTGGCCTCTCTACCAAGGCCAAGTGTACCCTCTCAACATGCTAGATTCTAGTGCTTGCTTGAAATGAACTTGTACAATTTATTGAGAATCTAGCAATGTAAAGAGAGTAGAGTGTTTGAGGGCTTACAATTCAAAGCATGTACTCATGGCCATGTACATTACAACCATAGCATGTATTCCTGCTTGCATTATGCTCCTTCTTCATCAAAATCCTTTGCTCCAAAGCTTGCAATAGTCAACCAATCCAAAGAGAAGCAAAACAATGTCCTTACCAAGGCATGACCAATGCAAGAAGCATCAAAAGTTACATACTCTTCTCTAGCTCAATTCCAATGTTGATCCCAATTGCATGTATAGGCGAAATTGATTGAAGAATTGTGTGGGGAAATGATAGAGAACAAGTAATGGATCAAGAGAATGCAAGCTATATGCATGGAAGTGTTGAGAATCCCAAGATATATAAGAATTTGTCCTAAATCCTGTTTCTTCCCAAAACCCTAGAAATTATAATCATTATTGTAAATCTTTGATATGAGAGGATAGAATAGAGATAGAAAAAGAGAATTAATCTCCTAGATCACAATTTTTTTTGAAAGAAAACTCTAATTTTCAAGAATGCCTAAATTCACTCAAAGAGGCAAAGAAACACATCAAACATATGTATGGGGAGAAGAAGACATGAGAACGTGGATTATGAGGGTAATTTTTAGATTAATTGAGCTGAAAACCTAATTTTTCATAATTTCCAAGATATGCTAAGTATGGAGAAATTGGAAGCATTAATGGGATTAGAACTTTGCTGATCCCATTAATGCTTCCAATTTCTCTATACTTTGCATATCTTGGAAATCATGGAAAATTAGGTTTTTATTTTAATTAATCTAAAAATTACCCTCACTTTCTCAAGTCTTCTTCTCTCCATACATGTGTTTGATGTTGGATTTAGGGTTTCTTTGTCTCTTTGAGTGAATTTAGGCTTTCTTGAAAATTAGGGTTTTCTTTCCAAAAAAATTATGATCCAAGGGATTAATTCTCTTTTCTTATCTCTATTCTACCCTCTCATATCAAAGATTTACAATAATGATCATAATTTCTAGGGTTTTGGGAAGAAACGGGATTTAGGACAAATTCTTACATATCTTGGGATTCTCATCACTTCCATGCATATAGCTTGCATTCTCTTGATCCATTACTTGTTCTCTATCATTCCCCCACACAATTCTTCAATCAATTTCGCCTATACATGCAATTGGGATCAACATTGGGATTCAGCTAGAGAAGAGTGTGCAGCTTTTGATGCTTCTTGCATTGGTCATGCCTTGGTAAGGACATTGTTTTGCTTCGCTTTGGATTGGTTGACTATTGCAAGCTTTGGAGCATAGGATTTTGATGAAGAAGGAGCATAATGCAAGCAGGAATACATGCTATGGTTGTAATGTACATGGCCATGAGTACATGCTTTGAATTGTAAGCCCTCAAACACTCTACTCTCTTTACATTGCCAGATTCTCAATCAATTGTACAAGTTCATTTCAAGCAAGCACTAGAATCTAGCATGTTGAGAGGGTATCCTTGGCATTGGGAGAGAGGCCAAGGAGGAGCATGGCTTGAACTCTCCTTGTCATGAGTGCTTTTGGAAAAGCAGCGAGGAGAGAGATTAGGTACAAGGAGAGAAGACCTGGCCTCAACTCTTGCCATCGGATTTCAAACCTTGGTAAGAGGGTGAGAAGGCTTGGCCGAGAGATCGGCAAGCAAAAGCGCTTCATCAACATGCTTCATCAAATCAAGTGGGCACTGGCTTTTGCATGCAAAAGGATTGTAATGCAGTTGTTGCAAATCAATGGGTTTTGCAAGGATTAATGATGCCAAATGCATGTTGCCATATGGATCAATGATGCCTGGATGCCTAAAGTGGCTTGGCAATTGCAAAAGCTATTGTAAGAATGTTATTTTACTTGATTGCATATTGAGATTTCATCCATAAAACAAAGAAGATTATGGCGAAATTTTCTCAAAATTTTGATCCTTGGAGTAAATTGATGCCATACACTTAATCGTTGGAGTTGTTTGGTTGGACATTATACATTGGAGAGAGAAGGAGGCAATGCTTTGCAAGTGGGAGTGCAAATTGAGCAAATTTTCTGCACATTCTCCTTCCCAACTCCATTTCCAAGCTTGCTAAGGTGATTTTCAAGCTTCCATGAGTGATTCCGGATGCTAATCACTCTCCTACACACTCCCAATGACTGAAATTCAGCAAAACAGCTCTCTTTATTGCTGTAATTTTTGGTCTTTTTGCTGAAAAACCCTAATTTCAGCCCTCCTTTCTCAAGTTGAACCATAGGGGAAGCTTTCCCAAGGTTCCCTTCATCCTCTTGAAGACTTTTGTCCTCGCGAAGAATTGCGACAAATCGAAGATCTCTTCACTCCAAGGACTTGCATCGGGAAGACTTCCGCTGTCATCTACTCTACTTGCAATTGGTAAGCTTTAATGCTTAAATATGGAAGCAAGTAGCCAGAGGGAGGAACCGGATTACAAGATCACATACCCTGTGTAGTATTCTCTTGTCCTACGTGCTCTCTTGCAGATTGTTGCTACCATGTGTTGGTGGAACAATAGAGAGCAGATGGTAGGGAACATGGGCACTTGAGAGGGTAGTGTGGATTGCAAGTCTACATCAACAACCATTTGTTTGCAATATTGTATTCATATGCATTGGTATGGAAATCTGGTCAAAAATGCCCATGATACTATGTACTTGATTCTCCCAAGATCAATATACTTTATTTGAGCGAGGGGTCGGCCGTTCCGGCTCATTGTGTGTCTCAAGTCAATTCAGCAATTTACTTCTTGTATTTGAGCAAGTGTCCATCAAATCTTAGCGTATTTAAGTGTATTGATTAGCATTGTGTTCAACCAAGTTACACCATGTAGTCTTCGGCGAAGGGATTAAGCGGCGTGGCACCTTGCTTAAGTTGTTGCATAAGGCAAAGTCCCTTGAGATAGTTACACTCCTTGTCCTCATGGCCCGCCTTTGAGCAAAATGAGCAATATTTCTTGGTGGGACAATCATTTGGAAGATGCCCTTGCGAGCTACATACCGGGCACCATGGACTCATCTTGGGATCTTTGACCTTGACCTGCTCGATATCCTGCCCTGAGCGCTGCCACAGCCGCATCCTCTTGTGTGACCTTTTGAAATCTTCAAGCTCCTTCTTGAGCTTAGCTAGCTCATCCATGGAAGCGGATGTAGAAGCTACCGACGGGGCTAGAGGAACAGTTGGAGGAGCCGAAGACATGCCAGGGATACGTGGGGACCACGTGGTACTGCGCTCCGCCATGAGGCGAGCATTCTCCAGTTGTGTAGCTCTATCTTGGAAGTCTTGCGGTCTTGGGATGGAAAGGTCTCTCTCATCTTCATCGTCGTTTGAGGAGGGAGTGCTCGAAGCACCTACTATTGCAGCCTGTAGTTTCCAAGATCTTGGGATGGCCGAGCGACCAAAACTTTAGCCCTTGTAATAAGTTGGGGCACTGACTCCCCCGCCTTCATGGAGAGTTGGTTGAGCTCTTTGATTGTACCACCGATTGGCACTTTCTTCCACCTTGTCGGAAACAAGACCAAGCGTGCATCATCTCGGTTGAGACCTCTTCTGTCACACATAGTGAGGAACCGCCACACACGCATCTTCAGTGTTGGTGGTTTAACTTACACGCGGTTAAGGACAGTAGCCAATGGCTCTGGCCCTAGAGCTGCCATAGGGTTAGAGGAGGAAGATGCTGAGGGAAGAGTAAGGGAACGAGGAAGAACCCTACGATGACTAGGTCAAAGAGGAGAATGAAGGGGTGAATCACCTCCAAAAGCTCTGGTCTTCGGGGCATACTTAACACTCCTCTCACCACGAACAAAAATCACCAAAAGAAAAAGGGGAAAAAATATTTGAGACTATCCTTGACCTCTAGGAGAGTCCCCTCGTGATCGCCAAATTTTGTCTTAAGTTGTGGATGACTCTGCCAGTCCTCGCTAGCGAACTCGAACACTATCGACACAACACTAATCAGGGAAGTATACCCGCCAAGGATGAGTTAACCTCACCGGCTAGACATGCAAGAACTATGCTCTACACTGTCTACCGTGCTCTCCGATCACCACCTAGCACCGCAATATCCCTACAAGCCTCTCACTCACACCACACACCACTGACCACTCACTCACCTCGCTCACAAAGAGAGAGAGAGAAGAAAGAGGAAAGAAGAAAGAAAGTTGTATTAACGTTTTCAAAAGGCCAAAATGACCTATGAGACCAAAAGGTTACATCATATCCATGAGGTACATCATCTTGGGTACAAAATAGTAATAAAGAAAGATAACAGAAAATCTAGAACTTTAAAATCTGATCTAGGTACATGAGCAGAGAGCTCTCATATCACCCTAATACATCCCTCAAGGGCCGCTGTGACATGGTGCTCAGTGTGGTAAAACTGAGCTGGCGCGAGAAGGTCCTGCGATGATGGGAGATGATGGCCCGGATCTTCCTATGGTGGCATGGCCGTGGGCGAGGGCCATGGGGTTAGGGGCGTCGAGCTCTGCATAACTCAGTGGCTCTGTCGAGTGTCACACCTCTCGACCGAGCTCCTACACTAGCCTGTGGTCTGGGTATGATGGGTGGATCGGCCCTGGGAGTGCTGGTATGGAAGAAGTCGATGAGAGCTCTCTGTGTTGGTCCTCGAGCAAGTTCAGCTAATCTGGATCTCACTAAGGACTCCCTGTGTCTACGGAGCTCTAGAAGAAAAAGTCTCGCGCATCTCTGATCCGGAAAGTCCATGATCTTGGAAAGCGGTCCGAACCCAGCTCGGAAGAGGCAGTGGAACCTCCCCCGAATGAGAGAGAGAGAGAGAAAGAAAGAAAGAAAGATTTTATTAACGTCTTCCAAAAGACCGAACTCGGCCTATGAGACAAATCGGAGTACATGTATGGGGTATCCTCTGTCATCCCAACAAAATGAAAAAGTACTGAATAAAAAAGCTGAATCTGGGTGTGCAGGGGATGGAGCTCTATTACTAGGAGAATGCAAAGCTATATGCATGGAGTATACAATCATGATATGCAACCTAGCTAGCTCCATCCTGTACCATACTGGGGGTATAAAATGGTATACATCAGTGAAGGGGGTGTCCACAGCTCCCTGAAGAACATGCCTGGGTGTGCTCTGAAGCGAGCCAGTCGCTCCGCACCCTCTCTGTGAAACTGAGCTCTGATCTCTGTCATCTCTCTCTGGTATAGGCGTGGTGTCCGAAAGCCAGGTGTCCTCTGTCTCCTGCGGGCTCTAAGTGTCTCTGCTCTCTGGAGAGTAATTCCCTGCCGTGTAGGGGCTGGGAGGGGTATGGATCTCTGAAAAAATGTATACCAACTGTAGGCAAGAATGATACAAGAGAGACTTTGCTCCAATAGAGAATGTCCTACAATGAATGTCCTATACAAGAGTGTTTGTGCGAGTGTGTCCGAGACTGTCCATCCTGCTGTCGAGAGAGTGCTCCCCTTATCTCCTCCTTGGGTGGTGCTCAAGAGGATCTCTCCTTGCCTTGAGAAAGGGAGAGGGAAAAGGAAGATGGTGCTTGGGAACTCGAAGAGGATCTCTCCCTGCCTTCGGAAAGGGAGGGGTGTCGCTCCATAAATACTATCGGAGTTGGCCATGCATGTAGGAGATGTCGGAGGCATAGTCACAAGAAACGTTTCATGGTTTTTTTCGTTTTGAGGTTTTTGGGGTTTTGTTTCGAAAGGTTTCGTCCCTCAGCTAAGAAGCTGCGAGGTTTCAAAAAATCAATAATTTCATAAAGTATTAAATACTTAAAGAACTTATAGTAGCCATCTAAAAACGTAGTGTAATGATGAAAAATGGTCTCTTCTCACACATCTCGGGGAACCATCCTCCTTTTGGTGACGCATTATGGCAACTTTGCTTGATTAGATGCCACAAATGGTTCAATCAAGGACTCTTAAGAAATTGAAGAAGAGAAGGTAGAAATTGAGAAAGATTTTAGACATTGAAGGAAGAAAAAGGGGAAAGAAGAGAGGAGAAGAAGAGAAAAGGAAAAGAACAGCAAGGGAGAAGAAGAGGAGAGAAGAAGAGAATGAAGAAAGGAGGAGTAGAGGTGAAAGAAGTAGCAGAAGATGGAAAAGGAAAGAAGGGAGGCAGGAGAACAATAGGGAAGGAAGGAGGATATGGAAGAAAAACAAAAAATAAAAAATCCTAGAAAAAATCACAGGGAAAAAAAACAAAACCTGAAATTTGGACGAAACTGTCGTACTGAAGAGGTTTCGAGGTTTTTAAAAAATTTTGGAGTTTCGAGGTTTCGAGGTTTGGAAAGCTAGAAACAGGTTTTTTTTGTTACTATGGTCGGAGGGACCCGGCGGTCAGAGCCATCGAAGGACACCGGCGGTGACAGCGGTCGGACCGGTCGGGCAGCAATGACGACGGTCGGAGCCATCGAAGGACACCGGCGGTGACAGCGGTCGGACCGGTCGGGCAGCAATGACGACGGTCGGAGGGTGGAGAGCGACGGCGATGTCAGAGCGGTCGGTGCAGCGTGGAGGACCTGGCTTCCCGTCCACAACAGCGTCTCTCCGATCAATGTAAGACCAAGTGTAGGGAGACCAACACTTTCTCCCCCCCTAATAAAAGATAACACGGAGCCGTTTATAACATTAAGGCTCTTTAACACACATAAGAAAGACACACAGGATTATTACATCTCATTTTGGGAGACATCCCGAGGAGAGAACCCATCAAAAACTCACACAACATAAAAACATCTAGAACACCCAGTCATAATCGTCCTCACTAAGGGAGACTCGGGCTGTTGCTACATTGATGCCACGGACACTTGAAGAGCCATTGTTGAACTGTAAATAAAGGTTGTACGCCAGATGCCCACAGTGTTGTCACCACGTTGTACTACACAGAGGAGCTGCGGCGAAAACAAGCTCACAGTAGGCTAAGATGCTGACAGAATAGAAGGGAATGAATCCTTAAAGTCAACAGGGGGACTGTGCAGGAGAGCAACCTAGAGAGTAGGCTTATGGAGGTAAGGCAACGATAGGAGGGAGGAGTGGAGGTTCTGTCTGCTTGTTGCTGGGCCACAAGGATAGGCCAAACCATATGGCAAGGGATAGCAAAGGAGACTCGCGGAGGTAAAATGGCAACTCAATCAAGCAAGGCAACGCAAGGCAAGGCAGCTCGGCCAATGCAATGGACATATCTCCCATTCCTCGAACCTGTAAATAGCACGTCTTCCCGAGCACAGAACTGGCCACGCTGGGCGGAGGTGGCTCTGGTGCGGCCGCGCGGATATGGATAGCGCAGAAGGAGAGAGGGAGAGGGAAAAGCGTGGATGGAGAGATCATAGATGGTACACAAGAATTTAAAAAGAAAATACTCAGATCCGAACATCCATCCATAGTATCTACTCAAGTCTACTACCTCTTATCTAAGCCAGTGTAAGACTCCTCTTGCAGAACTCGCTCTAAAGATCCAATCGCTTATTGTCCATCCAACTCTCATCCAAGAGTTGAATCCCAAAAGGACAACCAATCACAGTGTCAGCATTTGGTCCCTTAACCAGTCTTGACCAATGTTTCACACAATGAGCGAAACCAAGGTGTGAACGAGGATTTTCCACAGAAAAAAGCTAAAGCATCTATTGGCAAAGTTTGGCTTGAAAGATGGCCACACAGCATGAGTAGCATGGGATTTTATTCATCAAAGTGACTTATAATGTTTATAAGTTGGTGTGTTCGCATATCATGTCACATGCACTCTGCACTGTAGTGCATGGTGACAAGCTGGCTCATAATCAGCAATGCAACATTTGTACAGTATTAGCATTTATGCATCATCATTAAGCATTTAATGTTTATATAGCAGTCGGCAAGCATCTAGTGCCAACCGACTAGCAACATCACTAGTATAAATAGAGGCTTTGCACAATCATCTATTCATTCATCATATTCAGCAAGAGAGCCATCAAGCGCTTGTCATCCTCGGCATAAGGAGCATAGGCAATTGCAGTTTCAGCCATCTCTCTTCAGCGTTTGTCTCCTACAGCCCTAGGCGCCTCAAACACATGAGCATTCAACCATCTACATTTGTAAAACGCAGCAGCCCAGCATTCAGCCTTCAGTCCATCTTGCGTTTTCTGCATCCATGCAGTTTTCAGCATTCATTCATTCATCGTTTTGCTCCACCCACTTGGTGAAGGTAAAACACAACATTCTCATTCATTTACAGCATTCATATACAGTCTAGAACAGTCCCAAACAGCCCCTCTCTCAGCCCTAGCTTTGCATCCCTCCTCATACCATTGGGAAGTACCGATAGCCAGACTGATGCGCAGACTACAGGAGATGGGAGTGCCCACAGAGCTGATTTGGGAAATCACGGCTTTATACAGGACAGTTGTGGGGCAGGTACGTACTACTCGGGGTATATCTGAGATGGTTCACTCCACTATTGAGGTGAAACAGGGCTGCCCCCTTTCTCCCACCTTATTTGAGATGTATGTGGATGAGGTTTCGGACTATGTAGAGCGGGAGGGTGACAGAGGAGCACAGCTAGCAGGGACATGGATTCCGCTGTTATTGTATGTGCTGATGATATTGTGTTGATCTCAGATTCTCCAGAGGGGATGCAACGTCATTTGGATGCATTGCACACGTTTGCACAGGACAGCGGATTGTCTGTTAACCTTGGTAAAACCAAGGTGATGGTGTTTAACACCACAGCACAGTGGGTTAGGAGGTCAGCACCCACCTTTACATATGGTCAAGAGACAGTGGAGTATACAGATGCATATACTTACCTTGGTGTGGTTTTTAGTGGCCACTATTTTCCTTGAGGAGAGCAGCGGAGACCAGATTGACCAAAGCTTATGCAGCAGTGGGGAGACTAGAGAGGATGTGTTCGCAAGTTGAGTTTCAGGAACCTCGAACAAAGCTCTGGCTCTTTGACACTTTGGCCACTTCAGCCATGCTGTATGGAGTGGAGATATGGGGACCCTCTGTGGATCAACACAGCCAAGCTGGTAGCACTAATGGATGGAGATGTATGGAGAGGCCCTTGGTCTCTATGATTTCCCGGATGATTAGGGCCAAGGCCTCCGTACCACATGATATTATCTGTGCAGAGATGGCTGCGCCCCCATTGGTAGTAGAGGCACTCACTCGATCAGTCTCCTTTATACATAGCACTTGGGCTCTCCCTAGAGACAGATATGCTCGCTTAGCCCTGGAGTCTTCACGACAATTGGCATCACAGGGAGACGGATCATGTTGGTATCCACAGATGATAGCTTGGTTCCAACTGCATGGCTTTAGTATGGACGGGCTACCTCCATTTCAATACTCCTTGGATGCACCCTCCCTCTCTCTCACACGGGCAAAGATTACCAGACTTATCAGGCTTTACTTGACCCAGCTGGACCACTAGGAGGACATGGATACAACCAACACACGAGCTTGGTACGAAGATGGCTTTCTATAGAGATCATCTTCTCCAACTCACGGAGGATGGGTTTGTGATTAGACCCAGCAACATGGATACTCATCTTTCTCATGGGGTACGCTGTGCTATTAGTCAGATGCGCACATCCTCACACCAGCTAGAGATTGAGACTGGCAGATTCACAGGAGTACCAGCTGAGGCCACGATTTGTGAGTTGTGCCAGATGCAGCCAGAGACAGAGTTACATTACATATGTCACTGTCTAGTATATTATGAGATACGAGGCCGTTTTCACTGCCTATTCAGAGAGGGTTTCGGACCACTTTCCAAAGTCATGAGATACCAGGATCACAGATGCCTCGGATTATACTTGCTGGAGCTGCTTAGACATAGAGAGGGTCTCTTGAGAGGGAGGGGGAGGGGATCAGAGAGGGAGAGACACCTACAGAGGCAAATTACAGACTTCTTTCGACCAGAGATTGAGCAGTCAGGCCAACAGGCATTACAGCTAGCCCCAGAGTATAGCAGGACCAAAGGTACACTGATTGATTGGGCTACAGAGCTAGGGCGGTCCAAGCGCCCCAAGATGAGAGGCCCATCTCGACACCGGCGGAGACAACAACAAAGGATCAGGACCATACTAGCACAGTTTGGGAGACGTCCAGTCAGAGTACTCACCATGGAGGACATTGAGGATATCCGCCATCGACCGATGAGAGACATCTTTGGATAGTGATGTATATGATGCTTACCTTTGTTGCTGGAGTTTTCCTTCCCAGATGTTATCCATTAGGAGCTCCTAGTACCTTACTTTTCCTCATAGTTGTTGTTTCAGTTTCATAGCTTTTCTTACACAGACATTGTATCAGATCCACCAATTGTTGTAACCTTTTTGGTCTCATAGGTCATTTTGGCCTTTTGAAGACGTTAATATATCATTTCATTTCTCTCGTATCTCTCTAAAGTTTGAAGTATTAAAGTGGATTGCTAAACTCGTGAAACTCAGGATACAGAAGACGGTGTGAGCATTTGTGTGACAGGATCCTCCAATACGAAGACTTCCGCTGCATGTTACATTGGTATCAGATTCAACTTGTACACACACACCGTATCCTAGCGTGAGGGCATCCTTGGATGGTCAGATTGCGTTCCGGCACGACCACCGACTTCAGCATCATGTCTACAGAGGAGAATACTCATCAGCCGGAAGACGTCTCCCCCGAAGGAGACCTTGCTCTTCCGTCTACCGCAGACACCATAGCTCTTCTTGGAGCTCAGAACTAGCTGCTCATGGAGCGTCTCCAACTCTTGGAGAGGCAGAAGTTGCACGTCCTCCTCCGCCTCCAGGAGCACCCAACTACATCTCCCTCTTCTTTCAGATGGAACAACAAAGGAGAGAGGACAAGGCCCAAAGGAGAGAAGAAAAGGCAGAAGCAGAAGCTAGAAAGCAACAAGAAAAAGCAGAAAGACGGGACTGTGAGGAAGCCCAACGCAAGATCGACGAAGACCGACGTCAGGCTCAACTCGCCGCTCGGGAGCACCAACGAGAGCTCGATCGAGAACGTATGGTACTCGAGCACCAAAGGAAAAAGGAGGCCATTCATCTTAGATACCAACACCTCTCTTCATGATCCCAAGTCTCAGGTGCCACCAGCCAGCAGTCCGCAGCATCAACTACCGTCATTCGAAGTCAACCTAATTTCAGTGAGTATGATGGTAAGTGTGATCATTTAGCAGTAAATCACTTTATTCATCAATTTACTTCTCATTTTCCATTAGCTCGGATCACAGATCCTCAGGATAGTCCACGTAGCGACTCCCCATCTCACTGGTAAGGCAATCACTTGGTGGCAGCATTGGTCTAATCTCTATACAGACCAGACCACAGGTGTCACAGCTGTCAGCTGCTGCTGGGAGACCTTTGTTCATGACCTGAAGACCAAATTCCTCCCACCCCAGTACATGACCGGACTGGCAGATGAGTTCTATGGACTCAGACAGAACGGATCCCCAGTGCTTCAGTTTTCCGGCAAGGTTATCACTTTAGCACAGCAGTTAGGGTTATCTGCACAGGCCAAGATGGAGCAATTCATTCGTGGATTGGATCCTAACATTCGGTTCACTGTTCGTAACTTTGAACCCAGTACATATGACCGGGCTTTGACTCTCACTCAGAATGAACAAATGAAGATGACCGGAGGCAAGCCCAAGCAGTCATCTCAGCCCAGTACGAAACCCCAACAGTAGCAATCCACTGCACAGCCAAGGAAAGGTAACACATCTTCTAAAGATGCTAAGAAGGACGGCAGTAATAGCTCCAGTTCAGGGGGTAAGAAAGACAAAGAATCTAAGCCTAAGAAAACCCCCGATGAAAAGGCTAAAGCAGGCATTACTGGAGGTTATCTTCCTCTAGAGGAGCAAAAGAAGTATCAATCAGAAAATAGATGTTTTTTTTGTCACATCATAGGGCATGGTAAGAAGGATTGCCACAAATGGCAAGCGGAACAAGCCGCTAAAGCCCCTTTCTGCCACAGTTGCCACAGCCTCCCCAGCTCCTCCAACCCCGCCTACTACCACCAATGCGGTTCAACTTTTACCTTCTATGCATCAGTGGTATTTGATGCTATGCAGGAGGGTGAGAGTGATGCTGCACAGAAGAGCCTCATCCAAGCTTATGGCTTTGCCAAGGGCCGACAGTTGGTAGTCCTTTTCGATATGGGTAGTTCTGAAGACGCCATCTCTTCCCAGTTGGCTAATAAATTGAACTCCACATTAGTCCCATATCATCTAGATGTGGACGGGTTTACACCTCGTCTTCGCACCCACATTTCCCAGAAGGCACAGCAATTTGCCTTTGAAGTTCAAAAGGCCTCATTTCAACGAGATTTCATTGTCTCGCCTCCGTTGGAGTGTGACATGATCTTAGGAATTCAGTGGTTCTGTCAGTATGAGCCTATTCCCGATTGGGGGCAGGACACTTTTACTATCTGTAAAGGTTTTCCTGAGCCTGTCATGATTCGTGGAAATAGAAGCATTCTTAGCATCCCATTGATTTCGCATCTCCAGGCCAGACGAGCTATCCGCAAGGAAGGAGCAAGAGCCCTACTTTATGTTCGTGCTCAAACAGCCTCTACCTCATTGGTAGCATCCATTTCATCTTCGGTCCCTTAGTTAGCAAACCTCCTGTCTAGACATCGGGACATTATGCTGCTCAGAGACGATCTCCCGCCCAGTCTCCCACCCTCTCGCTCTGAGGACCATCACATTGATTTGGTCCCTAGATGAGATCCTCCTAGCAGGTTTCCCTATCGTCTTTCCAAGACTTTAGACAGCGAGTTAGAAAAGCAGTTATCTGAGCTTCTCCGAGTTGGATTTATTCGGCCTTCTTCCTCACCATTTGCCGCACCTATCCTATTTGTCCAAAAGAAGGACAAGTCTGCACGCCTTTGTGTAGATTACAGGGCATTAAACAAACTCACCATCAAGAATAAGTTTCCTATGCCAAGGATAGAGTACATTTTGGAGCGTTTAGACGGTGCTAAGTTTTTCACTAAGATCGACCTCAAGAGTCGTTACCATCAGGTCCGCATTTTTTAAGCGGACATTCCAAAAACAGCTTTCCGGACAGATCGTGGGCACTACGAGTTCGTAGTCATGCCTTTTGGGCTTACAAATGCACCCGCAACCTTCAATAAGATGATGTCTAGGATTTTCGCAGTCCACATTGGGAAGTGTGTTTTCATATTCCTTGATGACATACTAGTCTTCTCAACCACTGTGGAGCAGCACGAGAAAGATGTGGAGAAAGTCTTGCAACTTTTGCGAGATAATCAGCTCTACATAAACGCCAAAAAGTCTGTCTTTGGAGTTAAAGAAGTTCAATATTTGGGCTATATCGTCGATTCCGATGGGATTAGACTGAATCCATCGAAGGTTCAGGAAATCTTAGATTGGGACATTCCTAAGACTGCCCAAGAAATCCGCTCATTCGTAGGTCTTTCTCAGGCCTACAGTGCCCATGTCCATCAGTTTTCCAACCCTGCAGCACCTCTTACCGACTTGCTCAAGGGGGTGAAGACTCGCAAGCAGAAAGTTCCAGTTACAGGTAAGGCACTTGATGCATTCCATGCACTCCAGAAAGCTGCCTCAGAAGCGCCTGTATTAAAGTTAGCATCTTGGGATAAACCTTTCGAGGTCATTACCGATGCAAGCAATGTAGCCATGGGAGCAATTCTCCAGCACGACAATAGACCCGTGGTATATTACAGTAGAAAGTTGGATGTCGCCGAAAAGAATTATTCGGTATATGACAAAGAGCTTTTGGGTGTGATCACAGCACTCAAACATTAGAAGCCTTTTCTTTATTGATAGGTTTTCACAGTGAAAACAGACCACCAAGCACTTAAGTGGCTTCAAACTATGCCCAGTGCCCAGTGGACTGATCGACAGGCCAAGTGGAGTCAACTCTTCCAACAATTTGGAGGAATGATTGAATATATCCCTGGTAAGCATAACCCAGTAGTAGCAGATGGTCTTAGTTGAAAGGCCAACATCCACGCAGTCCAAGAATCTACCATTCTCGAAATCACGAGGAAGGACATAGATAGTATGAAAGACCAATATGTCGACTCCCCTGAGTTTGGTACTCAGTACAGTTTGGCCCTCAATTCTGAGCCAGGCCATTATTCCATCCAAAACGGTTGGTTGTTCTTCAAGAACCGCCTCTGTGTCATTCGGGAAAAGCGTTCCGCTCTTCTCCATGATGCCCATGACTCCTTAGTTGGAGGACATAGGGGTATCAACAGTACCCTCGAGAAATTAGAACGGTCCTTTTATTGGCCAAAGATGAGGCGTGATGTCTATGCACATGTACAAGCCTATAAGATTTGTCAAGAAGTAAAGGTTCCACATACAAAGAAGGCTGGTTCACTTCAACTTTTGCCTATCCCCGACGGACCTTTCATCAACATATCTATGGACTTTGTAGGACCCCTACCAGCATCCACCGGATCACGTAACACTCGGTGTTTCACCATTGTGGATCGCTTTAGTAAATTCTGCATGCTCATCTGTAACACGCGGAAGCTCTGGGTAGTCTTCTTTCAGCCCTAAACACTCTTGAAAACCTTCTGATGCAAAACGCACCATCTGATGCAAAAACGCAAGTAGAGAGAGAGTAGAGAGAGAGAGTGAGAAGTGCTGGAAATTCAGTATATACTATGGTACAAAAAGGTACATATCTTTGCAGCCATGGGCTGCCTTCATAAAAAGGTTGTTAACCCTAAAATCTGTCCCCTATGGGACCTCTAATGATCCAATCCCCTAGTGGGAGAGAATGCCTAAGACATTGAGCAAGGGGGCTATTTATAGCCCCTTGGAGTACATGGGGAACTGGCCGACTGCTGGTCGGCCAGTTAATAATTCATTAATATCCATTTAATGCAGCCGACTGGATATCTTGATGCGCCTGCTGCCAGCACCCTCTGTCCTGCAGCCGACAGCCCACTGGTGCTGCTGACGTCAGCCTCCATGCAGCCGACAGCCTTCTGATCCATGCTTTGCTCCAAGTCCTGCTCCATGTCCATCTTCTACTGGTTCATGGTCTTTATCTGTTTGCCCCTTCTGGATTTAGTCTTGAGAAGGTCCATGGCATTGCTGATGCACATGACATCCCCCTCTGTTAAACTTGATGACGGGAATCCAACCTGCTCTTGGATGACTGTCATCATCCCAATCCTGTTCCGAAGTCCCTCTGTCATCATCCATCCCTGGCAAACCTTTTTTCTCTGAAAATCCGTTCTGTTCTCCAAACCACTCTGTCTCTGATGAAGATCTATGCATCTGGTCTTCCTCTAGTCCACAATCCATTCCGGCCCTGACTCTGAACACCGTCTTGGTCTTCGTTCCTGGAACTGAGTCTGGCACTCTCACATCACCCTTGGAGGATCAACCTCCCTTGGGACCGTTACCTGAGAACCTATCTGGCTCACGGAACTGCCATCCCCATCTGGCACTGTGGAACACCACCAACAAACCTCCTGGGAGTTCTTTCCGATCTGTGTTCCCGCCTTGGGCTTCGAATCCGTGTACTTTCCTGTACCTTGGACCTGTACACCATCATCTGGGACTGAATCAGCGTTTAGCTTTGCTGAGCTTGATGCTCTGATACCAATGTAACACGCGGAAGCTCTGGGTAGTCTTCTTTCAGCCCTAAACACTCTTGAAAACTTCTGATGCAAAACGCACCATCTGATGCAAAAACGCAGGTAGAGAGAGAGTAGAGAGAGAGAGTGAGAAGTGCTGGAAATTCAGTATATACTATGGTACAAAAAGGTACATATCTTTGCAGCCATGGGCTGCCTTCATAAAAAGGTTGTTAACCCTAAAATCTGTCCCCTATGGGACCTCTAATGATCCAATCCCCTAGTGGGAGAGAATGCCTAAGACATTGAGCAAGGGGGCTATTTATAGCCCCTTGGAGTACATGGGGAACTGGCCGACTGCTAGTCGGCCAGTTAATAATTCATTAATATCCATTTAATGCAGCCGACTGGATCTCTTGATGCGCCTGCTGCCAGCACCCTCTGTCCTGCAGCCGACAGCCCACTGGTGCTGCTGACGTCAGCCTCCATGCAGCCGACAGCCTTCTGATCCATGCTTTGCTCCAAGTCCTGCTCCATGTCCATCTTCTACTGGTTCATGGTCTTTATCTGTTTGCCCCTTCTAGATTTAGTCTTGAGAAGGTCCATGGCATTGCTGATGCACATGACATCATCCCATGCAAGCATATGGCCACAGCCGAGGACGTAGCTCGTCTGTTTCTCAAGCATTGGTACCCAATTTGTGGTTTGCCTAGCACCATCACCTTAGATAGAGATTCCAAAATTACCTCGCATTTCTGGAGGGCATTATTTGAAAACTTCCGAACTAAGTTGCAGTTGTCTAGTGCATTCCATCCGCAGACAGATGGCCAAACAAAAATTTATAACCAGTTGGCCTTTGATGTTCTCAAGTCATACTGTCATGACCAGCAGTCCAAATGGGAACATTATCTTCCATTGGTCCAAGCTATTTTGAACGACACTCATTCATCCAGTGTCGAACGGACTCCATATGAAGCAGCCTTTGGTCGCCGTTTCTCTTCTCTTTTGACGAGATTGAAGTCTCCATCTCTAGAGGCTAATAAAACCACAGAAGCATTTTCCGAAATCATTGAGTCAGTCAAGGACCGCTTGACCAAAGCACAGGAAGCATATAGCAGACAGGCGAATAAGTCTAGACGAGATGTCCACTTCAAGGAAGGGGATTGGGTCTATCTGCGTATCATGAAACAAAGATTGAAACAAGTCGACAAACGTTGTCCCAAGCTTTCATTCTGTAGTTTTGGCCCTTTTCCAATAGTTAAGAAGTTAAGTGATGTCTCCATGAAGTTAAAGTTGCCTACCAAGTGGACAATGCATGATGTTTTCCAAGTTTCTTGGCTAAAACCATATGTTGGTCCAGAAGTGTTTGATGTTTCATATGAACAACAGCCAGACATGGTAGACGAAGCAGAAGTCATTGAGCTCAAGCAGATCCTTGTTCATCGTTGGAAGCATAGTTCCAGTCGACGGATACGTCAGTTCTATATGAAATTCCGAGATCGAGGTACCCATGAAGCCGTATGGCTAGACGAGGAGTTCTTTCAACAGTACCCCCAGTTGTTGGCGGACTACTTGGAAGCCACGAACCTGCCGCCAAGCTAAGCAGGAGGGAATGTCACATGCACTCTACACTGTAGTGCATGGTGACAAGTTGGCTCATCATCAGCAATGCAACATTTGTACAGTATTAGTTCCATTCAGGATGATATTTGTCGTATGCCGTGACCCCATTGTATATCCTCGGTCCAGGATAAGTCAGGCACGAGCTACGTAGGTCATTCTCAGCCATAGTGAGTTAGTCAGTCAATCTAAGTCCCTTAACCCACTTAAAGAGACGCATTCATGCATATACACTCAGTAGAAACCTTACGGTTTACATCAGAAAGCATCCTACATATTGCACATCATTCATGCATAGCATCTAGACCATTCCACGAACCTCAGATAGCATCTAGGAATTATCCAAGATTTATCTAGGATTTTTCTGGTATTTTTTCCATCATTTTTAGCATTTATGCATCATCATTAAGCATTTAATGTTTATATAGCAATCAGCCAGCATCTAGTGCCAACCGACAAATAAAGGCTTTGCACAATCATCTATTCATTCATCATATTCAGCAAGAGAGCCATCAAGCGCTTGTCATCCTCAGCATAAGGAGCATAGGCGATTGCAGTTTCAGCCATCTCTCTTCAGCGTTTTTCTCCAACAACCCTAGGCGCCTCAAACGCATGAGCATTCAGCCATCTACAACAGTAAAACGCAGCAGTTCAGCATTCAGCCTTCAGTCCATCTTGCGTTTTTTGCATCCATGCAGTTTTCAGCATTCATTCATTCATCGTTTTGCTCCACCCACTTGGTGAAGGTAAAACACAGCATTCTCATTCATTTACAGCATTCATATACAGTCTAGAACAAACAGCCCCTCTCTCAGCCCTAGCTTTGCATCCCTCCCTCATACCATTGGGAAGAGTGCATAGGCTCGAGATTGGACATCTTTGGTACTTCTACAGCAGTGCACAGTTCAGCCCAACACTTGGTCTTCAGAGGTCTTGCGTTTGGCTTATCATCAGTCACACCGTCAGTCTTTTTAAAGATAATAAAGCAAATACTATCTCGGTAACGGGATAAGGGGCCCTTCAGTGGGTAATTCGGGACCCCATACGGTGTACAGTTCTGTAATATGCAGAAGCTTCGGAGAAGGATCGGTACTTCAAAACTCAGAAATCAGCACTCTTTTCGCGACGGAATTAACGCACAAACTGAAAGGAGATGTGCAGAAAATAAAGAGAGAAGGGGGAGATGGAGAGGACACAGTATTGGGTCCCAATTACTCTCTGCAAGGCCCCCACCACGGATGGTGTATTTGCTTTATTAGAATGATGTAAATCTGAAAACAAATACAGAAAACTTGACCTTTTCTTGGCTGGAAAATCCTGCCCTTGACCTTCAGAAGTCCACCCCTTTGCTTGGCAATCTCCTTGGCTTGACTAGCCCTTGATTGGCTTGAGCACTTGGTGAAAACTGAGATGAATGATGGGATTATGGCCTCCACTATTTATACTCCTCTTGAGGAGCAGTCGGCCAGCTGAAAAAACAAGCTATGTCCCACGACTGGTGAAATTCAGCAATAAATGCTGAATTAAATCCCAAAAAATACTACCTTTTTTCCCTAACAGGCTGAAAGTGATGCGCCTGCTTCTGATTGGCTGGACACCACTTTTGTCCACAATCCCAAGGCTGGGCAGCCTATATGGGCTGCCCCATACATGCCCTACAGCCATGTAAAGGCTGTAATCTCCTGGAGATTGCCTTATCTGTGCCCTAGGGCTGTCCTACAGCCCCTCCATGGCTGGTGGGTTCAGGCTGGGCCTTCCTGGCCCTCATGGGGGTGGTTCTACACCATTCCCATGCCCACACTCAGATCCGGGGTAGCCCTATGGGCTGGCCCCTTGTCCTAAACATAATCTACTCAGTGATCTGGCATCCGGTACCATACCAGATACACAGAACCACTAACATCATTCTAGAGGGAGACTCACATCGCGGTATGGCACTGTTTCATGTGCAGGACAGTGCACACCTGACCTTAGACTCCTGTGCAGGACAATGCACACCTGACCTCGGACATCTGACATGGATCCCTGGCTGACTCGTCCTGGACTGGGCTCACATGGGACCAGTTCACCATCCTAGGTCCTGCACCTTCTGTACAGAAATGTCTACGTGGCATCCAAGTGCGGGATGCACGTGACATCCCCTTCTGCTTAACTTGACGGAAGCTGCATAGCCTCCAAATAATCCGTCAATAATGCCGGATAGTCTTCGAAAAATTCTTTGTCGAGCCATACCGCTTCATGAGTTCCTCGGTCCTGAAACTTCGTGAGGAACTGTCGTAGTCTTCGGCCTGAGCCATGCTTGAAACGGTGCAGAAGGATCTGTTCTGGAACCATTACTTCTGCTTCATCAATAATGTCTGGTTCCGCTTCGTCTTTGACCTCGGAAGGGGATGGACCTGCATATGGCTTTAGCCAACTGACATGAAATACATCGTGCATAGTCCAACTCGGAGGTAGCTTTAACTGCATAGACACCTCATTAATCTTTTTCCGGATGGGAAATGGTCCGAAGCTCCTGAAAGACAACTTTGGGCATCGCTTGCCCACCTGCTTCAATCTTTGCTTCATAATCCGAAGATACACCCAATCCCCTTCCGAAAACTTCATGTCCCTTCGGTCTTTATTGGCCTGTCGAGTGTAGGCCTCTTGCGCTTTAGCCAATCTGTCTTTAACGGACTCTAGGATCTCCTGGTAAGACTCCGTCACTCTGTTCGCCTCTGGTACTGAAGACAAAGTCCTGGTTAACAACGACTGGAAAGGCCTTCCAAACGCTGCCTCATATGGAGTCCTGCCAATAGCTGAAGAAAAAGAGTCATTCAAAACAGCTTGAACTAAAGGCAAAAACGATTCCCACTTACCTTGCTGATCGTGGACATAACACTTCAGCACATCAAAGGCCAACTGGTTGTATATCTCTGTCTGGCCATCTGTCTGTGGGTGGAATGCACTGGAAAAATTCAACTTAGTACCAAAATTGTCAAACAATGCCCTCCAAAAATGACTGGTAAACTTGGCATCTCGGTCTGACACAATGGTTCTAGGAATCCCGCCAATCGGGTACCAATGCCGAATGAATAGCTGGGCAACATCCTCGGCGGTCACATTGGCCCTACAAGGAATAAGCATAACAAATTTACTGAACCTATCAACAATAGTTAAACACTGCGTATTACGCTTACTCGGACTGGGAGGCAGATTTGTGACAAAGTCCATCGAAATGTCCTGGAAAGGACCCTCAGGAATTGGCAAAGGCTGTAACAACCCTATCTTCTTTCCACGAGGAGCTTTCACCTTTTGACAAATGTCACAGCGTTGTACATATGTAAACACATCACGCCTCATCTTTGGCTAATAGTATTGTCGTTCTAATTTCTCCATAGTCAAATTCATGCCCCTATGACCACCTGTAATGGCGTCATGGGCATCATGGAGAAGAGCTGCCCGGAATGATTTTATGACACATAGTCGGCCTTTGTAGAAAAGCCAACCATCGCGTATCAGAAAATGGCATGGTCCTGTGGCATCCAATGCCTGTTCCCACTGAGTATCGAATTCCTCGGAATCCGCGTACGTGTGCTTCATGTCTTCTAATCCTGTACCAACAAGGTCAAGTCTAGTGGTCTGAATCGCAGATACTTGTCTCTTCCTGCTCAAAGCATCGGCCACTGGATTGGCCTTTCTTGGAAGATACTCAATCATACCACCGAACTACTGGAATATCTGACTCCAGCGGTGTTGCCGATCACTCCACTGTGCACTTGGCATCGTCTGAATCCAGCGCAATGCCTGATGGTCAGTGCGAACCTCGAAGTCACGGCCATACAGGAAATGTTTCCAATGTTTCAAGGCCTGTATAACTGCTAGGAGTTCACGATCATAGACTGAGTAGTTCTTTTCGGCGGGCAGTAACTTACGAGACATGTAAGCTACCGGATGACCATTCTGTTGCAATACACTTCCAATTGCGATGTTACTCGCATCGGTGATCACTTGAAATGGTTCGTCCCACGAGGCAAGGGCTAAACAAGGCGCCTCTGACAAAGCCACCTTGAGGTTCTGGAATGCCTCCAACGCTCGTGGAGTCATTCGAATCTTTTGCCTTCTTGTTTTCACTACCTTTAGCAAATCGGTGAGGTCTGCCGAGAGGTCGGAAAACTTGTCAATGTGGGTGGAATATGCCTGGCATATACCCACAAATGATCTAATGTCATAAGCTGTCTGTGGTACTTCCCAGTTAACAATCTCGGCCACTTTAGCCGGATCCAGTCGAATGCCTTCAGCACTAATTATATATCCCAAGTAATGCACCTGGAACAGATAAAATTCCGACTTCTTTTCATTGACGTAGAGCTCGTTGCTTTCCAGCAACTTAAGAACTTTCTCCACATCAACGTCATGCTGCTCAACCGTAGCTGAAAATATTAGTATGTCATCCAAAAATATGAACACACACTTTCCAATCAACTCCGGAAAATACGCAGTTAAATGTAGCTGGGGCGTTCGTCAAACCAAATGGCATGACCACAAATTCATAGTGGGCCCGTTCTGTACGGAAGACTGTTTTGGGGATGCCCCCCTCTACAATCCGTACCTGGTGGTACCCACTCTTTAAATTCAATTTAGAGAACACCTTAGCTCCATTCAGCCTCTCGAGAATATAATCAATTCGAGGCATCAGGAATCTGCTCTTGATAGTCAGCTTGTTGAGTGCACGATAATCGACACACAACCGAGAAGACCTATCTTTCTTCTTGACAAACAAGATCGGTGCTGCAAATGGCGACACGCTAGGGCGGATGAAGCCAGCTTGCAACAATTCTTGGAGTTGGCGGTCCAACTCCGATTCCATTGCCTTAGAAAGGCGATATGGAAACTTGCTCGAGGGTTCCGAGCCTGGGAGGAGGTCAATCTTGTGATCCTCCGATCTGGACGGGGGGAGCTGGGGAGGGAGACTGTCCCGAAGAAAAATCTTCTGGAACTTTTCATGGAGAACCGAGTACTTCTCGAAAGCACGAGCCACCGTCTGGGCTGTCTGGATGTAAATCATCGCACACTGTGCGTCTTTCCTAACTGCTCGCTTAGCCTGCAAGTGGCTTATGAGCGGAAAGTTTGGAATACCTGGCTCACACTTAATGGTCACCGGGGTGTTTGACATATTCCGATCGATCTGGAACGTGTGCTTGTCCCACTTGACATCAGGAAGAAACTTGTGAAACCACTGGATACCCAAAATTATGTCTCCTCCTACAAGAGGGGCAACCATAAAGTCACGCACAAACTCTATGCCCTGAATCACTAACTTAGCACCTAGAGCTTCATACTTGACGCTCATTGTCATACCTGTGCTAAAACCCTCAACCTGTTTGTCCACCGGAGTCAGCTCGAAACGGGCACGCCTAGCGGCCTGTTCCGTGACCACATCCTCCGTGCTGCCGCTGTCAAACAAGACAACGACTCTCAGGCCACCTATGTAGCCAAAGGACTTCAGCAATTCGTTGCGCTCATACTCTTGGTCATGGGCGCCCTTCTGCTTATCTTCGAGCTCCCGGCTAATAATTGCTCCAACAGAAGCACCAAGGGTTGAAGAACTAGGGGTAGCCGCCGGGGTCTGTGTGGGAGCTGTGCTCACCACGGAAGCTGTGGAGGCGGCGGCGGCCTTTGGAGGCTTCTTCGGACAATCCCGAGAAGTATGTCCTTTTGTGTGACAAAAGAAACATCTACCCTCCTTCTTGTACTGAGAAAGCTCCTCAGCACTCAACTTGCCACCTGTCTTGCTTGCCTCCGCTTTTTGGTCTGGAGTAAGCTTAGACGCATTGTTCGAGTTCTTGGAGCCAGAGGCTCCCGGGCTCTGTCCTGGGAAAGACCCCGTCTAAATTTGGCTTTTGCCCCCCGAGGCGTTAGCCTTGGGAGAAGCCGGCTGGGAGGTCTTGGGCTTGCCACCATTGTGTTTCATTTCTGCACTCTGCGCAAGCGAGAGTGCGTCCTCAAAGGTGGCTGGCCTAAACATACGCACCTCCCATTGGATTTGCATGTCCAGGCCATACAAAAACTGCCCTTTCTTGTCCGAATCAGATAAGTCTAATTGTCGACACAAGGTCGAAATTTTATTGGCAAACTGAAGGACTGGTTGCGCATTCTGACGCGCTCCCCTGAACTCGTCTTCGAGTCGCTCAAGGTAGTGGGGCGATAGAAACCGCTGCTTAAGATCGCGGACGAACTCGTCCCACACATAAGCTGCCATACCTGCTCTGGTGTGGGCATGAGCCCACTGAGTCCACCAAGGAATGGCCCCACGTTCCAAGTACCAACTAGCTAAGATCACTTTGTCAGTATCTGTTTTCCTAACTGCGGCAAAGTAAGCTTCAAATTGATGTAACCATGAATAAAGAGTTGTGGGATCGAGTTTACCATTATACTTACTGAAATTCATTTTCTCGGGAAAATGATTCGAGGGCGCCGCCGGTGTCAATCTAGCGTCTAAAGCTCTGAGGTAACGCTCGTGTTCCACGCGTCGCATGGCATCGTCTTCTCGTTGTCGAATCTCCAATCCACGCATCTACATCTCAAGCAAGGAGCTTGGCTGCGGCTGTGACCCAGCGAGAGTCCCTGTGTGACGAGGATCTTGTATCTGGGATACGGAAGGAGAGGGAGGAGGAGAGGGAAAACGCGACGCTGGAGAGCGAGAACGCTCCTCCAAAGCCAAGATCCGCGCCTTCTGCTCATCCAACTTGGCTGTTTGGTCTGCAATTGCTCGCATCATCTGTTGGAACATGTCTGTGACACTCAAGCCGGGTGCCCTAGCTGGGCTGCCTGGTGCACTCTGGTCCCATGGTTTTGGTTCTCTCTCATCGCCGAAACTCGCCATAGCGGGAAAATGCAATTCCTTTCCGGAACACAATCTGACCATCCACTATCTGTGTGGGAGACTTGCAGAGGCTTCCGGAGGCTAAAAACCAACCGTCCTTCGAGGGACAGGAGTCACTCCGAAAGGGGTAGTCCACCGGTGTCTAAAAACCAACCACACGAGCGAAAAAAATTTCTGGTTTTCTTTGCTGAATCTTTGTCCTTGAAGTAGGCTCTGATACCACTGTAATATGCGGAAGCTTCGGAGAAGGATCGGTACTTCAAAACTCAGAAATCAGCACTCTTTTTGCGACGGAATTAATGCACAAACTGAAAGGAGATGTGCAGAAAATAGAGAGAGAAGGGGGAGATGGAGAGGACACAGTATTGGGTCCCAATTACTCTCTGCAGGGCCCCCACCACGGATGGTGTATTTGCTTTATTAGAATGATGTAAATCTGAAAACAAATACAGAAAACTTGACCTTTTCTTAGCTGGAAAATCCTGCCCTTGACCTTCAAAAGTCCACCCCTTTGCTTGGCAATCTCCTTGGCTTGACTGGCCCTTGATTGGCTTGAGCACTTGGTGAAAACTGAGATGAATGATGGGATTATGGCCTCCACTATTTATACTCCTCCTGAGGAGCAGTCGGCCAGCTGAAAAAACAAGCTATGTCCCACGACTGGTGAAATTCAGCAATAAATGCTGAATTAAATCCCAAAAAATACTACCTTTTTTCCCTAACAGGCTGAAAGTGATGCGCCTGCTTTTGATTGGCTGGACACCACTTTTGTCCACAATCCCAAGGCTAGGCAGCCTGTATGGGCTGCCCCATACATGCCCTACAGCCATATAAAGGCTGTAATCTCCTGGAGATTGCCTTATCTGTGCCCTAGGGCTGTCCTACAGCCCCTCCATGGCTGGTGGGTTCAGCTTGGGCCTTCCTGGCCCTCATGGGGGTGGTTCTACACCATTCCCATGCCCCCACTCAGATCCGGGGTAGCCCTATGGGCTGGCCCCTTGTCCTAAACATAATCTACTCAGTGATCTGGCATCCGGTACCATACCAGATACACAGAACCACTGACATCATTCTAGAGGGAGACTCACAACGCGGACTGGCACTGTTTCATGTGCAGGACAGTGCACACCTGACCTTAGACTCCTGTGCAAGACAATGCACACCTGACCTCGGACATCTGAGATGGATCCCTGGCTGACTCGTTCCGGATTGGGCTCACATGGGACCAGTTCACCATCCCAGGTCCTGCACCTTCTGTACAGAAATGTCTAGCACCTTCTGTACAGAAATGTCTACATGGCATCCAAGTGCGGGATGCACGTGACAAGTTCTCATCTCTCTCTCTCATATCTCTCTAAAGTTTGAAGTATTAAAGTGGATTGCTAAACTCGCGAAACTCAGGATACAGAAGACGGTGTGAGCATTTGTGTGACAGGATCCTCCAATACGAAGACTTCCGCTACATGTTACATATCATGAAAGACAGATGGGACATATTATTACTTTGGGCATCTACAAGTGGACAAAAGGAGGCACCTACTTGAAACTTGGCCAACAAGCTTTGGAAAAGCAGAAAAGTTGATATTTTGGGCTAAAACTTGGAGTACAAGCCAAGAAAAGCATAAAGTTGATATTTTGGGCTCAAACTTGGAGTTCATGTTAGCAGTCATCTCCTGAATGTACACTATGTCAGGGCCTCTGTTGTGGGTGTGCCCGCCCAGTTTTGCTGTGTCCCCATTTTTCCTCACTTCCATGTATTTTTTCCCATTTCTTTCTGGGTGTGGGAGGGTTGTCGCCTACCTGTGTGCTGGCCGACTGATGGACTCTCACCCGACTAGCTGCTCTAACCTGTGTGCTGGCCGACTGGAGACATGCCGGCCGACTGCCCTTTTTCTTGGCCGACTGGCAATAGCAAGTCGTGGGCTGCTGTCGGCTGTGTTTATGCTGGCCAACCAGCAGCCTAGGGCCATATAAAATGGCCCCTTGCCCCCCACACTATTCATATTGTATTCCGAGATTTCTTTGGTGTATATAGCAGAGTTATACTAGCTTCTCTCTCTCATCTCTTGCATCTGTGTATTGCTCTCTACAGCAGTTGTCTTCATTTCCGCTGTGCATTCTGACATGAAATCAGAGCCCTAGGTGGCTTGAAGCTTGGAGACAGTGGGACGTCAAGGGTTTGCTGATTTAGGTGCTGATTGGAGACTGTTTTGGGCTGTACGGGACTTGGAGATTGGGTAGAAGGCGGCCATCATCGTTTGACAGCCACCTTGCATTCTATTTGCAGCCTCTTCTTCTTCTTTTTTCCCACCCACCGTCCCTTCACAAGACCTTGTGAACCCTTGAGATGGCAAATTTGTTTGAGATGGCTAAGAAGCACGTGAAGATCCCGACACTCCCCACGTTCTCAGTGGACCGCCAGTTGGACGCGAACAACTACGGCATATGGAAGGTAATGATGGAATCTGTTTTGGAGTCTTATGACTTGGCTGATTTCATTGTTGTTGGGGTTCCACGGCCGGAGTTAGAGGAGGGGGAGTTACCCTCTATTCAGAAGGAACGAGAGGCACAGGCACAGTTATGGGATCGTGTCAATGCCAAAGTCCGTTCTTTCATCTTCCTCAATTGCACACCATAGGTGTGAAATCACCTTACATATTGGGGTGATTCTATTCTCTTCCGGCTTATAGCTGTGATTGTTGTATGTTTTTCTCATACTTAATAGAAGTCTCTTTTTGGAAAAAAAAAATGTCATTGTTGCCAGCAAGCTCTAGCGAACCCTAGCCTGTTAATTTGTAGGTTCATGGTTTGAACCGTGGCATCTCTATATGGTACTTACTCTTACTCTCTCAAAAAAAGGGGACCAAGGGGGGAGGTGGGGAGGCGAGGGGGGCCGGGAGAACTTACAAGTTGTTCGTACTTCACGAGGACATAACTACAACTCAACTTCATGAATCTACTCTCCAAAGCTTAGTGCAAGCGAGTCCATCATGCACGTTGCAAAGCCAAGACTGGGTGCAATGACATCTCTACTCGATAGAAATGTAGTAAACGGAATACCCTACTTCATGATGCATGTCGTAAGCTAGGTGTTGTGCCATTCTTTATCCAATAAAATGCAGTCAGCCATTCAAGGTTAGGACAGTGTACCGGTATTAGACCGGATGGTGCAAATTACAATTCCTAGCTTTAGCTTTAGTGCGTTGACTGACACCTACTGCAAAACATGGGATAAAGATGGAGAATTCCCAAGAAAAGAGAGTTACCAGTTCAGATGTGTTGAGGATGAGAGGCTCCCAGGTGCCGTCGTGGTTGATTCTGATGACACTATATTTGACACCGCCAAAGGGGTTCCTCTCATCTCGAGGGGAGGCATTTCCAGCGTCCTTGTCTCGCCGGGCCTTCTCTTGCTGCTTGAAGGCGTCTACGGCTTCCGTTTTGCTGCTGATTATGCGAAGCCCCAGCCGCTTCGGAACAAGCCTGCCCTGCGGGACAGGTTCTGAACATCCATGGCAATGCCGCCGTCCCCCTGCGCCTTGTAGAAACAAATGGTCTCCACAGCGTGCTGAATCGGGAAATTCGGTCAATTGGGTCGGCGTTAAGAATGCAGTTTCCCCTGATTGGAAAGCTCGAATGGCCGCCCGCGCGAGCTTAAAAGTGGGTCTCGCCATTGAAGCTGCATCTAAGACCGCAAGAGTCAAGCAAGCCACCACAACTCCCGCAAACACACCACCGAAAAAGACACACACAACTCCTGCAAACACAACAGTGCACGCGTGTGGAATACTTTTGAGATGTGCAAAAACGGTGTCGCCACTCGTCTGGGCACTCCACAAGCTTAGCATCATAGTATTTTAAATATCAATGTTGTACAAAGTAATGATGAAGCTAGACTCACTGTGATAGAGGCATTAATTAATCGAGTGTTAGTAAGATGAGCACTCATTAATTAATTGAGTGTTAGTCCTTGATTGGGAAAACCTATCACAACTATCTTGCCAAGCTCGTCATGGATTGTGCAATGAGAAGTTATCAGTATGGTGTTGATCTAGCTCAGGCTCACATGAGCTTGGTGGTTCTGCTCATTACTCTAATGTATGACGCAAGGATTGGCAAGTCTAGCCTTGTTCAAGCAAAAAGCTCTAGAGCACAACCCTCGTCCAAGAGATCATTGTTGTTAGGGTGATGAGAAGAGATGAGGAGTACTAGTAATTAAGTGCCTCCCTAGTCTACTCAATGTATAAGCCTTTAAGACTATTATATTTGAATTATAGCCCTTATTATACTTAGTATTTGATTTCTTGTTCTTTTCCTTTTTTGCTCACTTACCTTCGGCTTTATTCCTCTTTTGAGGAATGTAGACTAGATTGAAACACCTAATTACTATTCTCTAATTAAATGGTAAAAATGTAAGGTTAGTTAAATAATTGTTTTAGGATGACCTAGGCGGGGGGAACAATGACACAACCAACAAGTTGAACTATGTGCTCCCTTTGGTTTCTTTGTTGCTAAAGATGAAGACATTAATCAGCTTCTACATTGGTTGTTAAAGACACATTTTGTATCGTCTATTCCCTTTGAGGTCTTACAAATTGCTAGTGTTATCTCTCTTTCTTTTTTTCTTTTTGATGTGTACATTATGGTTGGCATCTTGATGCACCAAGTTGTAGAGGTGGAGCAAATCACGGATCCAATGCTTGAGATTGCTAATGTTCTCTCTCTTTCTCTTCTTTTAGATGTGTATAAGTGGTATGTACATGTGGACTTATTCCATCACTATAGCTCTTATGGTTAGCATCTTGATGCACCAATTTGTAGAAACGGAGCAAGCCATGGATCCAATTCTTGAGATGGGTTGATGTAGGAGTAGCAAGGATCCAATGGTGAAGTAGAAATGGGTAAATAGATTGAAGAGGCTAGGCTACGTCATGTTGGAGTGGGCAATACCATATGGGGGTAAGCAAAAGAAGAGATTGAGAAGGGTTGTGTTACCCCTAATGAGGTTTTATATGTAGAAATATATTATTATCTAACATATGGGGGTAAGCTAAAGAAGAGGCCGGTGTTAGCCTTAATGAGGCTTTAGGCACAAATATATTATAGCTAGCACTAGATAATGATTGACAATTTTAGGCCATGTTAGTATACTATGGGATAGTAGGGCATGCTATCATAGTATGGGGTAAGCTAAAGTATAGATTGTTAGCATAGTATAGGGTTGTTAACCACAATGGTTAACATTACTCAAAGCGTAGTTACACTTCATGTAATTTATTTTTATGCAAAACCGTGCTAAGCGCTTCATGTAAAAAATATAGGATGACCGAGCTTACGACATGTGTAATGCCAGCCCATGAACTACAAAGCCTAGATGTACATAGAGCTAGAGAACTAGTTTTGGGTTTCCAATTATTAATGGGTGGTCGGCCATTGTAAAAAGAGAGCTCATGTATATAAGTGACTTATGAAATACGAAAAGGATATACAATCCCATTATCACAATTGAGTCTTCTTCTTCTTCCCTCTTGCTCTCTTGTGGCTATGGTGGTGAGCTTGTGTGTTGATGCATGCTTGCTTGCTTGATTATGAGTGTGTGCTTGTAGGTGATCCTTCCTTCTTCCCATCTTCTTCTTCTTCTTCTTTGTCTCTCTTCCTCTCTTGCACACATGAAGGTATTGAGATAGGAGTTGAGCTCTCCGTAGCTCCTTCTCTCATTGCTCCCAACCTAGCTCAAGGAAAGTTCCACTTGGGTGACACAAGTGGTGGTGGAGTGAGCCCCTAGCGGCTTCACATCGAGGAGTTAACCCTCTTAGGGTTGGCTAAGTGCATGTTCCCGAACCGAACCTTGCATCTTCTCTTTTCTCTTCTCTTTTCTCTTCTCTTCTTCCTCTCATGTAAGGAGAATGCTCATTTAGGTGAACATCTTTAGCGTCACTGCTAAGGATAACACTTAGCTTAGGGTCCTTCACAATCTCTTCCTAAGTTAGAGACTTATCTTACTCGGATGGAATGCAAATCCACCGGTTTTGTAGGAGTTTAGTATGAGTTTCTTGTTTGTTTTTTGCTTTTTTTGTTTTTCTTGGAGTAATGGAGTCGCAATGGAGCATTGGGAACAATAGGAGCTTCGGAGGTTATACCAAAAGCAGAAGCTACAAGTGCGTGCCCTAATTTTGCCCTTGATTCCATTGATTTTTGTTTTTTTTCAAGTAGATAGAAAAATTGCATGTTAGCTTAATGACACCATTAATCCTAGGTTATTAGGTTAAACTAGACATGTCTTGCATCATTAAATAGCTTGGGACTAGTCTAAGCTATGCGGGAGCTCCTCATGCCAATTAATGGACAGAGGCTCAAACCAAGTGTTGTGGGGAACTTGTGTATCGCTCTCAAGAGCACACAAAGCTCTAATCGGGACCTAATCTACCATCGGTAGCACACAAAGAGTTGGCGCGGTGTGTCACTGACCTCATGAACACACTTGCATTTGGTTGATCCTCGTTTGTAGACTCATAGATTGCATCGAGAAGAAGCATACACGAGCTTGACCTCCTCATCCCTGCCGCAAACACCTCGTAGCTTGATCACACTCACCACTCGATCTCACCTCTCACACGCACACTCACACATGCATAGATGATCACACAAGAGCTCACGCCTACACTAGGAAAGCAATATGCAAGAGGGTGAAAGAGTAGAGAGCAAGAGCACACAATGTATTCACATAAGAGAATACAAGAGAATGAGGTGTGAGAGTTACAAATTGGCCTTTATACCCAGCCCATAGTGTTCCTACATGGCCGGCCATAGTTTAAAAATAGGTTCTCAGGTACCCAAGGTCACCTAAGCTTGTGCAAACACGTAGTCTAAAGCATGTACTCTCACTAACTAATCCCGTGGAATGCCTTTCATAGATAAGGTACCCAAGGTCACCTAAGCTTGTGCAAACATATAGTCTAAGGCATGTACTCTCACTAACTAATCCCGTGGCATGCCTTTCATAGATAATCGGTGACGATCGCGCACACCAAATATACAAAATAGGGCTTATAAGAATGAGAGGTGGCAATCTCGATGCCCATGCTGGCCATAGGAGGTGGAAATTGGTGTGGTGGTCTCGACAATCGGCGTCTGAAGGGTTGTCGAAGAGGGTTAACATGCCCCACTTTTGATGCAGATTCCGTCCTCAAAATAGAAGAGCAAGTTAATGCCATGTGTGGTTGTGGTGAGACTGCAACATGCATCAGGGTAAAGTTTGGCAATATTTGCACAATAAGACAACACTAAGCAAGTAAAGTGTCGCATAGGAAACATTAAAGTTTTAACACTGATTTAACAAGAAATATGTAGTCTTGCATATTTTATATGACTAGTCAAACTCCATATAATTGCTAAAATGTAATCATTAAAACCAATCTAACTTAGAAACGAGTCCTACTTGTCTATATATATGAACTTGTTTTAATAATATGCCTATGGTTATGTCCTTAGTCTTGATACCTTTTAACTTTCTTTCGAAACCGCCTCAAGCTATATTCTAACTATATAGGTAAAATTGTAAAGTGATAAGATTTTTATTTATGTAGCTTTTTGTTGTTCTTGTTGTTTTTAAATTCCATTTTTTAATAAATAAGTATAAGTTGGAATAAGGCACCACCTCATGGAGACCAAGGCAATGGCCAAAAGACCTCTGCCAAGAGTATCTTAAAACTGTCAAGAATCTCCTAATTACAGCAATGGTTTAGCCTCTCTTTTTTAAATCAAATTTATTTGATATTCAAGGTCCCACCCCATGAAGACTAAGGCATCGGTCTCAAGGTACCATCAGTAGTAACCAAGAGGCCTACCAGGATCTTACATGGCAATAGTTATCTTTTTGTTTTGTATTTTTTGTATTTTTTGTATTTTTATTGTTGTTGTTTTTGTTTTTTGTTTTGTTTTGTTTTTTTGACTCTCTACTCACTCATAACCTATCTATAAAGCGAGAATATAACCCAAAGTAAAGTTTTAGTACTTGGCATATCCCCTCGACATATCTTAATGTCAGTCTAGGTAGTATAGATAAGGCTAGGCCCATTTCCAAGAAAACGATGCTAGTGTTCATGGTCATCTGACTAGCAACTAGAGGAAATTAGTCCTCTTTGTTGTGCCCAAAGTCTTTATGAATCTTGCCTTGTTGTAGCATTTTGGTAGACTTCATTGTTGCATCATATTAGACTTGTAAAAATTGTTAAACGATGTTATTTGTTGGTTTTGATCACTCAACCCTTGGTGAGAAAGAGGTCTTCATTCTCTAAGGATGTGAGATACATGATTACGCATTCTCTTTCTTTTGATGTAGTGTGCTCTCCTTTCTCTCTTTTTTCATTTCATTTTATTTTGATTTTTTAATTTTGTGTGTATAATTTCTATATTTCCATACAATTTTCAAGCAATACCATTTCCATGGTATTATTCTTTCCTAACAAGCTCCCTTTTGCTGCAAGAAGTGAAAAATGTCGGGGATCAAAGATATCTCTAGGGGTACTGATTTGTAGTTGATGTGCACTTCCCCCTTCCTGAATTGGGTCATGTCTTAGCTCCTATGAACGTTCGGTAGGCCTTTTGTAGCCATCCCTTCCAGTCTTCGCTTTGTTGTAAATCTTGCTTTGGTTCATACTTGACCATCCTGGAAGTATTGACATTGAGTTCTAAAGGTCGCATGGGACTTTCATAGGAGCGAATTTGGATGATTGGTTTTTGGAGAGATATTGATATTGATGGAAGAACCTGTGTGGAATTACCAATTTCCTTTGGCTTTGATTGCATGTGAGAAACTTTAGGAGATAGGAGCTTTCCACATATTGGGGCTATGGATGTAGCTTTTTTAGGTAAGCATGGATTATTGTTGGAACTTGAAGCTTTATTGGTTCTCTCCTCTCATGATGTGTCCTTCGATATTTGACTAGCCTTGGGGACCCAAACTTGTTTGCTTGATTAAAATAGATCTTGAGTTTGGATCTATTTTCGTTTGTTGGCAGACTGAGAATGCAGTGTTCATATCAAGGCTTCGGTTTGGATGCAAACACTAAGGTGGATGCTAGAGACCTTCCTTTGTGTGGAAGCATTGGTGACCTATTTTTGCTTCGGGATCCATGCTTAAGAATTACCCTCATAGTAGCCTTGTGCTTCACCAGGACCCAATGATAGGTGATTTTCTATTTGGATATTTTACCGTGGCTATTTCTTTTTATTTGTCATGGGCATGTTTGCTGATGTTGAGCAAGTGGAGAGACGACATATGCCTTTTGAAAGGCAAGTTGGGGTGGCCTTTTTTGAATCTTCTTGCGGTTCTTCTTTCTTGGATAGCCAGATGTGGATGGGAAGGCTTGTGAACTGCTAGGCGAAGTTGGTGTGGGTGGATTCGAGGAGGTGGCATTACATTTTCTTAGAGGAAGAATGAGGATTGCCCCTCATCCCCCACCAGGCTATATAGTGTGTGGCCTGTCGTCTACACTAGCCTGGCCGCCCATGACTCCGCATGGGCGTCCTCTCCCACTGAACCCCGGATGGCCACGTCCTTGGCCATCCGGTCTGTCGTCGATCACAGGAATTAAAGCCTACGTGACATTACCCCCCCTTAAGAAGAGTTTTCATCCTCGAAAACAAATTGGGGAAACCTCTTGGAAATTGCACTACGGCGTTCCCAAGTAGCTGCTTCCTCATCCCTGTCTGTCCATTTAACAAGTACCTCCTGGTACACTTTATGTCGGGTTTGTCTGTCACGATACTCATTTTTCATGTGCTACTTATGAGGGTTTCACGTGCTACTTATGAGGGTTGTGTAGAGCACATTTTAGCCTTTAGTATCCCAACTCTTGACTCTTATGCTCTTGGCACATTTTGGCCTTCGGGACTTTAACAATTTTGCAACGATCGCCTAGGTCTTTTCTTTTTACTTTGTTCTACTTGATGTTGCTATTAGGTTAGCAACAACTTTCTTTGTCCTTTGATTCGGCAACATGAGGGTGACATCATCCTCTTAACAAATAAGGTTTTTGCCCATGTTAGCATTGAAGCCTTTATGGTCCTTGGGCCTTTCTGTGGTGAGGTTTGCTTGTCAACCAACACTTCTTTTGGATTTAGAGGAACCTTCTTCATGCTGGAGGTTGAGGAGAGGTCTTGAATTTGTCTTTGGAGTTGTTTTCATTCTTTTATTGTCAATTATCCCTCTTCTTTAGCCTTGATTTTGTTAGTCCTTTTGGGTACCCATACCTATAGTGAGTTGGCTTTGAGTAAGATGATGTTGATCCTGGACCTAATCTTTGG
Organism: Cibotium barometz; assembly: GCF_041138505.1. Taxonomy (NCBI): domain Eukaryota; kingdom Viridiplantae; phylum Streptophyta; class Polypodiopsida; order Cyatheales; family Cibotiaceae; genus Cibotium; species Cibotium barometz. The sequence continues at coordinate 54,904,886 of NC_141076.1, forward strand.
CCCCACGGGATCAAGCCTTGTCTTTGATAATAGCCTTGGGCCCCAAGGGAGAGTTATGTGGCTATCCATCCTTGGGTGGTTGGATCATTTCTTCATGTAGTGTTTCTAGCTCCCTTTGGAATCCATACCAGCTTGTCGTATGTTGTCCTTTGTAAGCTAGGTATATTGGCTTTTGGGATCCACACCCATTCTAATTGGTTTACTCTAGCTTTTGGAGAGGCATGAAAAAAAACTGTTATTGGTGTTGGAACTTTTGGTACTTACACTTGTTGAAGTTTGTTCTCTCGGGAAATGGTGGTGAAGTGGAGGTAGTAGGGTTTGGTGATTCTTAGGCCATTTTTCAGTTCCTGCTATGTTATTCCTTGGTTTAGGCTTGGGATTCTTTTCCTTGGGTAATGCTTTTGGCTTGTTGGCCCCTTGTTTGTGGTAGAGGTGGGAAGGGTTATTTCATTGAGGCTTGGAGTTCCCGGATGATCAAACTTACCAACTTGATTAGACCTATTTGTAATAATAATGAGAGCACTTTCTAGATCTATGAGGAGATTCTCCTTCTATAGAAGGATACTCATGTTTCTTTGCTTGAAATTAAGAGTTGTAGTCCTTGTCATTCAGATGATGATGTAGTCGTGCTTAGCAATCCATTATCTTCCAAGGATGAGTTCTTTCGGCATAGTTTTTGCAGTCTGATGATGAATCGATTACCTTCCATGGGATGAGTGTTCATGTGGAATTGAAGTTTTACAACACCTTCACACTCATTATACAATCCAAAGATAGTTTGCACCGCTAAAGTCTTTGTACGATCAAGGATTGGTTTTTCTAACGAGATCCACGTCTCATAGCACATGAGGTTTCTTCCTGCTCCAATATTTAATAGAGTGGTTTTGGCTATACTCTTTGTAGTAGCAGTGGGGAAGTACAAGCAATGCCTGCAATGCCTTGCAGGCTTCACATCTTCTTCTTTGTCATTATTATTTATTGCTATATCAAGGTATTACTGGGCTTGACGTCTGCACTCAAACCTGAACGGCATGACTAGTTTGTCTCGTTTTAGAGTTCCCGTTCTTTCTCTAGAAATATTTTCTTGCTTAATGGTTCTCTCTCCTATAGAGGTTAGATGTTCTTCCCTTATTGGGTCTCATGTGGATAAAAACCTCACATCAGCTTTAGGACAGTGATTCATTTCCCTTGCCAAGTAGAATGAATTTTCTCCTCTCACCCACGAGGCTTTCTGGTCTTGAAGTGGTTTCCTCAGGAGAGCTCCTCATTTCACTTGGCCTTGAAGTACTATGTTCCAAGTCTATGTTGTTGGATGGTCCTTCACTTCCTTGGCCACTCTAGGGATGTATGTATTACCGTCCTCATCCGCATATGTCGTTTGATAACACTTGCGGCTAAGAATATAATTGAAAATTTGGGGTTGTTATGCTAAACCACACCTCCAAGAGGTAACTCTACACATTCACCTAATGGATGAGCAATGAAACACAACCGTCGTGGGGTACTTACCAATGCTTCGAGCTCGTGTCTCTTGAAGCCTCCAAGCTCGCATGTATGCTACAAACTCCAAGCTCCACTTCCTCACTGTCACCGTGGAGTTGCTCACACCATCACATAGGTCAATCACACTCTCTCTCACTCTCTCATACAAACATAAACACACAAGCATGAGAGAGGCACAATGCTAGAATGCTCTCACTCGTCACTCTCTCACAAGTACAAAGGAAGAGCTCTCAATAGCACAAAGGGGATTGTGCCCTTTCATTATGAGAAAATACCTTATATACAATTGGCCCTTATTCACACTTGGGTGCCCAAAACTTAGTAACCAAGCCTTGGGTGGCCAATGTCTCATAATGTACAACCTTTATAGTGCCTTTACATAACACTTATTAATGTCCTCAATTGAGGATCATCCTCAGTAAAAGGTTTTGAGGACAAAACCTACTTTAGGAAAGGGGGAATGTTAATCCCATTTGGATTAACACCTAAATACCTGGTCACCGAATTCATGGCGATAGAAATTGCGACGAGACTCGAGTTTCCTGAGTGTGCGTCGGAATGCCGAATGGGACTTCCAAAACCCGATGTTGATCATGTCTTCAAATGTTACGTGCATATAACCTAGAAGACATCTTAGACAATGGTAATATATCATCATACCTCTTCTATTGGCCCTTGGTTCATGTCGAACTATAGATGCTAAGCCTCGTAGCCATCATAAGGTTCTCTAGGATGGTCTATCAGAACCACTAATAACTTCATGAACCTGACATTGGCCACAATTGCAGGATCTGGTATTTTTGCCAAGTTTTGATCCAATTGAGTAGTTGTTGTCTTTGTGCCTGAATACTGGCAAATGTTGCTGGGTTAAATATTGAAAAATTGTAGCAGATATGAGACTCCTTCTCTTTTGCTGCTTGAAACTCCAAGGGTGTCCACCTCCTCTTGATAGGCATGTAGAGTGGATCCACTCGTAATGTTGGTGGCGCACTCATGTAAATGCTACTGTATTAAGTGACTGTTAGAAATTCCTTTCTCCATGAAGGTTGCACTCCAAAATCCTGCAGTTGTGGTGCCTCTTCATTTGTGTGTATGGTAGTGTATCCACCTCTAGTGTGCACTGGGTGTTTCCTCCTCCATCTTCTGTAAGAATAACTGATCATAAAAGTGACCTGGCGAATTTTCAACAAGTCTGAGAGATGGGGATTTGCTAGCTTCATGTGTTTTGCCACATTGGCTTATAATGTTCCTTATCCAATGGCAATAATTCCTGTAATTCTATACGAGTGGCCCAGAGAGGGTATGACACATAATGTTGCCGTGTGGGGGTGACTGCAGAATATGCCTCTAGGAGAATCTTGCTTATAGGATCAAACGGGGTAATCTGCATCAAGGCATTGAACATAAGCTCTGGCTTTAACAGTGGATTGCTTTGTTGTATGAACTCTTCATATTCTGCAGCTGTCATGGAATCCAAAACATTATTGTTAGTGTAAGGTGTAATATTATCAACTGGAGGCAGATTATGTACCTCCTGAGAGGTTGCCTTGGTGGAGATGGAACAGGTGCCAATATCTCCTCAGGGGCGAGAGTGTTGGTGGGAAATTCTAATTCTGGTGGGGAGAAGGAAGAGTAGATGCATCTAGCTTGTGAAGAAGTAGTAGGAGGCGTGCTTGGATAGGGATCAAGAAGCCTACTGGCGATATTAGTATACACAAGGTAGGTGTTTTTGAAAAAAGAAGATGAATCCTCATCCTCACTCGTGACCCAAACTAGGGGGTGGGTGGCTAGGTTTATGAGCTTGAAAAAAGGTCTGAATTTTAGGGATTTCTTCGTTATCCACATCTGGGTAATTTATGTGAGTTGCATCAAAATTATTGCTTACGGTGGTAAGCATAGCTTCTAAATGCTTATGGATATTAGTATATAGCTTAAGGATGCCCACTAGAAGGTGATATAAGGTAGACCCACAAAGATTTAAATGCTGGTTGGTATTATATACTTCTAACCACCGTGACTAATTCCCCATTGATAAGTATTAGCCACAACCTCGTGGTTAGCTGGTGTTGCTGGTATGTCATCTGGAACAAACAGGGGTCGAGTTTGTCGACCTTGTTGTCCAGAATTTCTGAATTTTGTAAGACACGACACCAACTACGGAGATTGAGGACCATTGGATGCAAAGGATAAAAGAAGATATCTTATGGGTTAGTTTATATCAGATCCCCCCTCAAAATGCCCGTAATGATGGTTAGGTCAGCATCGCACTCGGTATTTTGTTTAATAAGGGTTAATTCTCCTAAACCTATATCTTCAGCTAAGTTAATGTCATATTGAAGTAATGAGAGTGTTAGTGTAGACAAAAGCAAGGTAAGAGTTTGAGAAGGGGCCCGAGGAGTTACTGGCAATTGTCCCAATTTCGAGGTTCGCTCAAGGAGGGTATGTAAGTCATCTGTGGGCTCTGGGCTTTGACTCCTTTCCTGTGTGGCTAGTTGGTGGGCAAGTTATTGCATGCAGATATTAGCGTTACTGAGCTCTGTAGAAACGGTTGTTTCTCTGATCATCCCGTTTAGCATCCAGCGCTTCGAATCTTCTTGTTACCACTTCTTGTGCTCTTCTAGCAGTAGCTTCTCTTTGATTGGCTTCAGTAATTTGAACTACTTGTTGTGTTGCCAATCTTTGTGCATCCTGTAATTGGTTTTCTAGATGTGATATTGTTTCTTGGCTTCTTTGTGCCGCTGTTTGGTTCATGATGATTATTTCATTGAGAGCCTTTAGTTTTTCTACATGTGCTTTGTTAACCTGCTCTCGTTCCTGTACTCTTTCTTGTTCTTCTTTGAGGTTGGTTGTGAGGAGCTCTATCTGTTTTGTTGAAGCATATCCGCAATATGCTTTGCGCTCTTTTGGTACTCCTCCATTTCCTTGGCATGCCTAGTTGTTAGGCCCTTTGTGTGAGCTATCTCCTTTTGTATCTGCTCCTTTGCTTGCTCCAGCCTTACATTCAAGTCAGCATTCTCATTTATTTTTTGTACAATGGTTTGACTCAAAACCAAGTTGTTGCTCTCCAATGCACTGTATCTTATTTCCTGTTGTTCTAAAGCTTGTAAACTCCTATGATTACTTCTTATGAGTTTCCTCTGCTGGCTGCCAGGGTATCTTTCGCACTGTGTTTGGGCATTGGCCTCTTGTATAGCTGATTTCATAGGTTGGTGTTCTTGTCGTGCAGCATGTGTGTTGTCAATAAATGGCAACGCCGTACCTTCTGTTCCTGTTCCTAGTTGGTACTAGTGGCCGCACTTATTTTTGTATGGGGATCATTGAGGAGTGTGTCGAGGCCTTCCAAGGTATCCTGGAGGAATTGTTGAGAATCCATCTCCTTGAAGGAACCAAGATGTGGTAGTTGCTCATCTTCATCCAATCTTCTTTGTTTGCTTGGCATGGACATCTCTGGGGAGTGTGGCCTCTTACTAGATTCTGATGGCATCTCTAAATCTTGTTGTGCAACTGATGCCTCCTCGTGTAGCGGTCCTTCTAAAGTATGATCTTTCAGTGTTTGTTCTCCAGCTTCCCTTGTGTACATCTCCACTAGTTGTGAATCCTTTAGCGGGGAGAGGTCTTTGAATATTTGTTGTGCAGGGCTCGTTGGAGGGCAGAGCTGTTGGTGTTGTTCCTGCATAGTAGGGCTTTGTAGTTTTTCTTGGAGAGCCTCTTGGTATGTCTTGATCTCTGATGCCACAACCGCTTCCAATTGTTGAGATTCTGTGGTGACATCCACTAGTAGTCCTCTCATCCTTTTGTCAATCTTCTTCTTTCGATCTTTCTTGATTGACTTTATGAGCTGTTCTATCTCCATTAACACTGTTTGTCCTTCATCCACCCTTAAAGTAGCTTTGGTAGGTTGACTGGGGATTAGGGCTAGCGACATATTTTCCTCTGGTTCATCTTTTACTTGTCGTTGTGCCACATGGTTAAGTATTTGTGTTAACCAGTATGGGTTGCTGACCTTGAACAAATCTGCCTTGAGATAATTTTCCATTTCTTTATGCATAAAAAAGGCCCAATCTTCCTCCTTTTCTTCATGTGCTTTGGCAATTCTGTTAAGGCTGACCCAGTTATACCTGTCAACTGGTTTGATTTGCATCATCAAAGACATTGCCCTGCAAGCTTTCTCCGTGGCTTCATCCTTGATGTTCTCGTACTTTGTCGTCCCATTGGAGTTATAAGAATCTCTCTTTAGCATCTCCTTGATGGGCATTGTATCTATTGTGTGTCTGTGGGCCCTGATTGCCCGTAGGGAGTTGTAAGGCGTCTCTGATATAAGGTCTTTAGTTATGAGCAGTTCTTCCGTGGTACCATCTACCTTTGTAATTTTTCCTCTCTTTGTCTGCTTGTCATATGTATGGAGATATTCTACGCAGAGGTCTGTGTCGATCCCTCTGGGTAAGTAACACTTTAGCCATTCTATCGAGGTCAACTTTTTCTAGCTTATCCTTTACTTCTGTATCTTCCAACAGATGGAGGCATTTCTTATTGTGGCACTGTAAAGTGATTTTCCCATGTGGTGTAATGACTTGTCTTCTGATGAGAGTTCCTTGGAAGGACTGGGCATAAGAGCCCAAGAAGTTGCTCCTCGGCTTGTTGGCACTCTAGGACCCTGTGGCACTACTGGCTTGTGTTGGAGGTGGTTGCTCCCGAGATTCGAATGACTGGTGGAAGCCACCCCCCTTTTTTTGGTGTTAGTATGTTAGAAAAAGATTCGTGATGGCCTCTCCATATAGTAAAATGTGTGAATTTGAAGGTGTGAGGTTTCTGTGAAGTTGCAAACTCGGGGACATGAAGTTCTACCATGAAGTTCTTGGGCGTGTTCTCCCATGAAGTTGCGGACTTGGGGACATGAAGTTCTCCCATGAAGGTCTCCCGTGAAGTTCTCCCGTGAAGGTCTCCCGTGAAGTTGCAGACTTGGGGACGTGAGGTTCTCCCGTGAAGGTTCTCCCGTGAAGGTCTCTCTTGAAGTTCCCCCATTAAGTTCTCTCGTGAAGTTCTCCCGTGAAGTCCTCCCGTAAGGCCTCCCATGAAGTTCCCTCTCGTAAAGGTCTCCCGTAAAGTTCCCTCATGAAGTTGCAGACTTGGGGCTGTGAAGTTCTGGGGACGTGAAGTTTCCCTGTGAAGTTCTGGGGACGTGAAGTTCTCCCGTGAAGTTCGGGGACGTGAAGTTCCCCTGTGAAGTTTGTCGAGATATGGAGCTCATCTAGTGAGGCGGTGGACATTGATGACCCACCTGGGGGATAGGCCCCATACTTATACCACTGGCATGGTTGGTGAGATCATGGGTGATATGCGGCCAGTGGGATGACAGGCTATGTGACAGCCATTCTAGAGACTGGCATAGTTTATAGCGCCAGCTCATTTAGTCGGGTTCACACTATAGAGAACCCTTGTATGTATTGGTTGAGAACCTTTCATATTATGTGTACTCTTATCTTGTATATGGTGTGTTGAGTATTAAGTGAAGAAGAAGAAGATTTTCAGCCTCTCACCTTGTGTGTTCTCTATTAGGGTTTTGTGAGTGTGTGTGTGCTTGCAAGAGCTCAAGCTCTCTTCCCCCCTGCATCTTTTCATGGTATCAGCAGAGTCTGGTTCGTGCTAAGGGCTGAGCTACAAGCAAGAGAACCACAGGAAGCGGTACGAGGGTAAGAGCTTCAACTACTCTTCCCTATTTGTGTTGGTGACTACACCCTTGTCGGGAGCTCTACGGGAGGCACTGACAAACGATCTCTGATTGAGGAGCTTTCTTCGTGGGAGTAAAGCTATAGGGCAACTATAGGGTCCTATCGGACAGATATTCTCGAGCCGAAAAAGCGTTTCGGGCGTGTCTGGACCTCCGTTTTTCAAAAAGCAGGCGATTTCGAGCACTGGGGAGTAAGTCATCAATTCTCTGTAGAACTCTGTTTTAAGAACTATAGGAAGACAGATTGGCTGTGCAGACACAGTGTGTGCTGCAAAGAGGTCAACAGTTGCCATTGGGTGTATGTATGCATATTGAAGTCACTGGTTGTGACATTTGAGAGTACTAGAGTACCGCTACAGAAAATTTAGCAGTCTGTGCAGATCTGTGCAGGACAAACCAGAGTGCTGTTTCTAGTAAAATTGTGTGTCTGGCAAGATGTCAAATGATGGCATAACCCAGATTGTGGTTGAGAAGCTTGATAAGAACAACTTCCATGCTTGTTGGAGGTTCAGGTTGACGAATTTCCTGATGGGAAAGGGCTATTGGGACTACATAGAAGGTGAGCATGAAGAGGCACCGGAGATACCAGACATAAATCCGACTGCTACAGATGTGAAAGAGTTTAAAGACTGGAACCAAGGAGCCAGGAAAGTTATGTATTGGCTCTCCATTAGTATACAGGACACCATGATTGGGCACATTCAGGATGCCAAGTCCCCCAAGGAGGCGTGGGACACCTTGGTAAAACTCTATGAAACAAATACCAAGGCACGTAAGATACAGTTGAAGAATGAACTTCATACTATGGAGAAAAAGAGCATGTCTGTGAGTGAATGACTATGCATTGAAGATAAAGGGTATTGTGGAATCCCTTGCATCTATTGGTGTGTCAGTAGATGATGATGATAAGGTGGAAGTCTGTCTACGTGGTCTCGGGCCACAATACAAGGCGTTTAAGACGTCTATTCAGACTCGGGAAAACATTCCCAACTTTACAGATTTGGTGTCTTTGCTGATTATAGAAGAGAAGAGCTTGGGTGAAGACCAACAGTCTTCACAAAACAAAAACAGTTCAGAGCAACAGGCCTTCTACACAAGTTCAGGTAAAGGACGAGGTAGAGGAGGCCGTGGACGCGGTGAAGGAGGTGGCCGAAAGCTTTTATTGTGGTAAGCCTGGACATGTGCAGGCAGAATGTTATAAGAAGCAGGCTGACATGCAAAATGGGAAAGTGCAACAGAACAATTATGCATCCTCAAGCAGAAACAATGAAGATAATGAAAGGTTTTTTGTTATGCAGCATGTCGTGAATGCCATATGTCTGAAAATATTGAAGCAGCACAAAAAGATGATGTATGGTATGTGGATTCAAGTGCTTCGAACCACATGACAAGTCATGGGGAGTGGTTCAAGGAAATGAAAAACCTTGAACGACCAGGCTTTGTGGAAACAGGGGATGACACTGCTCATCCAATTGCCCATGTTGGAGATGTGCCATTGTCTAGCAAGATGGCAAAGTGAAGTACCCAAAGAATCTGGTTTCAGTTGGCCAGATGATTGAGCAGGGTTTGCAGGTTCGGTTTAACCCTGATGGTTGTTATGTTGAAGACTTTAAAGACAAGTGGAGGTTGGTTGCAAAAGGCAACTGAGTGGGCAGAATGTTTACGTTGAATGTAGACATGCCTGAAATGAGTGCTGCGATGTTTGCAAATGGTTCAGGAATTGTTGCAGACACAAACATTTGGCATAAAAGAATTGGACATGTGAATGTGCAGAGAATGAAGTCTATGCAGACTAAAGGAATTGTGATAGGGCTGCCAAAGTTTAAGGTGGAAGGTATGCAAAATATGTGAAGCATGCCAATTTGGAAAGCAAACAAAGCATGTATTTCCACGTAACAGATATGTGAGAAGAAATGCACTAAATGTTGTGCATTCAGATGTATGGGGTCCTACGAAGACCATGTCTATGGGAGGCTGCAGGTATTATGTGACATTCATTGATGACCACACAAGGAAAGTGTGGGTATATTTCATAAAGGAGAAGAGTGAGGTGTTCACTCACTTTCAGAATTTCAGAGTTTTGGTTGAAAAGCAAACAGGGAAATGTGTAAAGTGCCTAAGGTCAGATGGAGAGGAAGAGTACTTCTCCAATGAGTTCTCTAAATTTTTGAAGAAGAATGGTATTCGGAGACAGTTTACATGCAGATACACTCCGCAGCAAAATGGAGTTGCTGAGCGGGCAGGCACATTGCTGAGATTGCACGAGCATTGATGGTGGAAGAAAAGAATATGCCGCATAGCTATTGGGCCGAGGATGTTTCTACAGTAGTATACATCATGAACAGGACTCCAACTACAGCCATACATGATGTAACTCCAGAGGAGAGGTTTATTGGCAGAAAACCTGATTTGTCTCATCTGAAAGTCTTTGGATGCATTGCATATGAGCATGTGCCAGATGAGCTGAGAACTAAGCTGGATCTAAAAGCTAAAAAATATGTATTTATTGGATATTTCCTTGAGCAAAAGGGATACAGGTGTTATAACCCTACTACACGTGAGTTGAGAGGGTAAGCAGGGATGTTATCTTTGATGAGATGAGCAGCTAGTATGCTGCTGAAAAAGAAGCTGTTGGGGCTGATGTGAGTGGAAGTATGGTTGCACAAAATGCAGGTCAGCAATCACAATCTTTGAGTGGACCAGGAGAGTCCTCATCTAGTGGGTATGTTGATAGACCATGGAGTGGCAGGCTGCGTCATAATACCAGTCCTGCAAATGTGATTAGTACATCACGTAAAGGAAAAGAGAAAGTGGTTGAGCCCCTTGGTATGCCTGATATTTCTGCAGGGCATTCTCATGTTGATGGAGAGTCTAGTGGCTCAGATATGAGCCTTGATGAGGAGCTTGGGATCCCAACTATGAGAACACCTGGTGCAAAGAAGGCTATGGAAGCCATGAATGAAAAGCTACGAAGATCTGGGAGAGTGAAAAACCCTATGCAGAGGTTTACCTATGATGGTTATGTGGCACATCACTATACATATATGGCAAAGGTTGTGCAGGTTGTAGAGCCCACATGCATTGATGAGGCTGTTGGAAATGTGTGTTGGGAGAAAGCTATGGATGAGGAGATGGATACACTATATGGAAATGAAACTTGGGATTTAGTGCAATTGCCTGAAGACAAGAAAGCCATTGGATGCAAGTGGGTGTACAAAGTAAAACATAACAGTGATGGAAGCATAAACAGGTATAAGGCTAGATTGGTAGCCCAAGGATATGCGCAGACATATGGCATTGATTATGAGAAAACTTTCAGCCCAGTTGCCAAGATGGCAACAATGAGAGTTCTGATAGCAGTGGCTGCATCAAAGCAATGGTCTTTACATCAGATGGATGTAAAGAATGCATTCTTGCATGGGGATTTGCAAGAAGAGGTGTATATGTTGCAGCCACCTGGTTATGAGGATGTGGGTTACCCCGAGCATGTTTGCAGGTTGAAGAAAGCCTTGTATGGCTTAAAACAAGCACCAAGAGCATGGTTTGACAAGATTTCTGAATATCTTGTCACTATTGGCTTTCATGTAGCCAACACAAATTTCTCGCTGTATGTAAGACATGGTGATAAAGGGGTTGTGCTTGTTGTTATCTATGTAGATGACTTGATCATTGCGGGGGACCATGATGCAGAGATCTTTGATGTAAAGATCTTGCTTAGACAGAAGTTTGAGATGAAGGATCTAGGGGAGCTCAGATATTTCTTGGGCATTGAGGTGATTAGGTCACCACATGGTATTGGATTACTACAGAGACAGTATGGCTTGGACATGTTGTCCAAGTATGGTATAATAGGCTGTAAGCCTATTTCCGTGCCATTAGATCAGAATGGCAAGTTGAGTGCAGATTCAGGAGAGATCTTAGAGGATCTTACTATGTATAGGCGCATAGTAGGAAGCTTGATCTACATGACCAGACTAGATTTGAGCTATGCTGTTGGGTTAGTGAGTCAGTTTATGCAGGTTCCACGGAAGCCGCATTTGGATGCATTGAGACGCATACTGAGGTATGTGAGGTCTACTTTGCATTGTGGACTATTTTATGAGACTGGGACAGAGATATATGTACACGGGTACACAGATGCTAATTGGGCTGGTAGTATCTCAGATAGAAGATCTACTAGTGGCTTCATGTTTTCTTTGGGGAGTGCTGCTGTGACTTGGAGCAGCAAGAAGCAGCCTACGATTGCTCTATCCAGTACAGAGGCCGAGTACAGAGGAGCTGCTATGGCAGCATGTGAGGTAGCTTGGTTGAGAAAGCTACTTGTAGATTTGGGTCTATGAGTGGTGGATAGACAAGTTGTCATTTTTTGTAACAACATTAGTAGTATACAGTTGGCCAGGAACCCAGCTTTTCATGCTCGTATACGAAGCATATAGAGGTCCACTACCATTTCGTTAGAGAGAAGGTCTTGGCAGGAGACCTTGACCTTGTTTATGTCAGCACACAGGATCAGATAGCTGACATCTTCACCAAAGCATTGGGTACAGAGAAGCTCCGCAGATTTAGGGCTTCGCTTGGTGTACATGAGATGGAGTTGAGCTCAAGGGGAAGTGTTGAGATATCGAGCTCATCTAGTGAGGCGGTGGACACACTGATGACCCGCCTGGGGGATAGGCCCCATACTTATACCACTGGCATGGTTGGTGAGATCATGGGTGATATGCGGCCAGTGGGATGACAGGTTGTGTGATAGCCATTCTAGAGACTGGCATAGTTATAGCGCCAGCTTATTTAGTCGGGTTCACACTATAGAGAACCCTTGTATGTATTGGTTGAGTACCTTTCATATTATGTGTACTCTTATCTTGTATATGGTGTGTTGAGTGTTGAGTGAAGAAGAAGAAGATTTTCAGCCTCTCACCTTGTGTGTTCTCTATTAGGGTTTTGTGAGTGTGTGTGTGCTTGCAAGAGCTCAAGCTCTCTTCCCCCGTGCATCTTTTCAAAGTTCTCCCGTGAAGTTCCCCTGTGAAGGTCTCCCGTGAAGTTCCCCCGTGAAGGTCTCCCTCCCGTGAAGTTCTCCGGTGAAGTTCGCCCGTGAAGTTCTCCCTCCCGTGAAGGTCTCCCGTGAAGTTCCCCCGTGAAGTTCTCCCTCCGGTGAAGGTCTCCCGTGAAGTTCCCCCGTGAAGGTCTCTCGTGAAGTTCCCCCGTGAAGTTACAGACTTGGGGACGTGAAGTTCTCCCGTGAAGTTGCAGACTTTTACATATTTGCGTGACAATGAAGCTTGTTTTTATTTGTTTTCTATACCTTATGTTTTCATGCAGTTTTTTCGTGAAAGGCGGATTTGCATTTTACGTTTTCATTTGTTTATTAGTCCATGAATCGGCAATCAAAAGAGATATACTTTAAACACCCATCCCAAAAACTTTATACATTCAAAAGAAACAACAACGAAAAAAAAAGATCAAAAAGGAAGGAAAGGAAGGGTATAGCTCCCACCTTGAGAAGTCGGGAAGGCGATGTCGGGAGCAAAGAGTCGAAAGCGGGCAAGGAATCAATGAAAGAGAATGCGTAATCACAAGTGAAAGTGACGAAATCAAGAAAACAATCGCTTTTATAGCGTAGTCATCGGACAGGGCGGCTACGTTAAATGATCAATCCACGTGTGTCAATTTGTGATTGGTTTCGCATTTTTACCGTTTCACAGCATGAACTTCTTGTACTTTTTCATGGCATGAAACACTAAAATGGTTCACGTCGTGAAACAGTTTGGGGTTCTTCACGGCATGAAACATAAAAAATAGTTCACGTCATGAAACATTTTGGGTACTTTACATCGTGAAGTATTTTTATGTTGTTTCATGTGAAATTTATAAAACCAAATTTTTGTACTCAAACACACCCGAGCATGCACATGATGATGCATTGATTTTCTTTTTCTTTTAATTTTACCATGGAAACCAAAGGTTTTTTGTGGTATTTTTAGGCATTGTTTGATGAAATTTTTAGGCATTGTTTGATGAAAATTTTTTATTCTAATTAGGAGATTTTTAGTGTTCCTTCCACCTAATTAAATATTTTTGTTGCGGTGTCTGGTTGTGTATTGCTTATACTGGGGACATCCTTGTTTTTTCCTTCACACATATTGTTCAATTCTTTATTTACTATGGGTATTGTTGTTGCTTGAGTCATTCTCAACTCAGGTTGCTGAATTTACTTTCTTCTCCACACAAGTGCAGGTGGGGGGTTTGTCCTTTTGGGGAGTTGATGCTGAAAGCTCTTACCTTCTTTTGTTCTTTTGGGGAGTTGATGCAGGTGGGGGGTTTGTCCTTTTGGGTCACTGTTGACAGCAGTCATGAGGCTTTTGCAAGTTCTTGACCTTCTGCCACTTTGTAGGTGGTATCAATGGTTGGCTTTTGAACTTGGTTCTCTTATGAGAACGTTCATCATTCATTGGTTCCTTCCTCTCAGGTTGACCCTTTAGGTGAATCTTGGGTACCCGTTTGTATGTACTCTTGTTGTATGTTGGACTTTGTGTAGGCAATTTGAACATGCTAGGTGTAGATTCTGGTTTCTAAAGTACCACTTCTGCAACGATTTGTTTGCCCTGATTTGCCGAGGTCCATAATGGTCAAGATAATACTTTTGTATCGATGGTGGTTAGCGATGTTCTGTCTTCCCATTGGATATTACAATTGTTGGCATAGATCCAGGATCATCCTAAGATCATTTCCTCTTCCATTGTACCTACAGGCATTACAAAAACACATTTCCAACCAAGGGATTATTACTGATGAAAATGTTCATTTAAATACCCATGGCCTTTGTGGTTACACTACAAACTTTTACATCCGTGTGTTCTAGGTTTGGTTTTGCCTAAGGCTATCCAAGTATCATATGAGATTAAGTTGTGGCTCGATCCCGTATCTATCAATGCAACACTTGTTGCAATGCCCTTATTTGTTTTGTGAGTCCCAACATGAGCCGCCTTGTTGGTTCAATGTTTAGATCCTCTTCGTCCACCACCAGGGTTATGGATGCCATATTAACAAATCAGGTCCTTCTACATTTTAGTTTTTGCTTGCCTAGCTTAAGCCTCGTCTTGCGCTTGCTAGATCTTTTCTTTTGCTAATTGCTTTTGTTTTTTTAAGAGGTGTTCTTGGAAGAGCATCTCTTGGGTTAATGGTCCAAAGTATTTTTTTAGTTTACTCCCATTGACATAGCCCTCCATACGCGGAATGGTCCCAAACTGCGGTATTTCAGTTTCTTTTTCCTGGCGTTTCCCACACCATTCATGAGGACAAGGTCCTCTGTTTTTAACTCTTTTTGCTTGAGGTTTCTATCAAACCAATGTTTTCTGTGCAACTTTTCAACCATGAGTCCGTGTGATGCTATCAACCGGGTTTCATCCAGTTTTTCCAAGTCAATTAGCCTTTCAGCTACTAATGCATTTTCAGTTAGACATTCTTGTATAGCAATTCTTAAGCTGAGGAAAAAATACTCCATGGGCATAACCGCTTCAACACCATAAGCTAGATGGAAAGCAGTATATCCTATTGCCACCTTATAGGATGTGCGATAAGCCCAAAGAGCTACTGTAAGTTATGCTCCCAATCTGTTCGACTTGCTTCCACAGTTTTTGTCAGGATGGTACACAAAATCTTATTGGTACTTTCTGCCTGACCATTTGCTTGAGGGTAGTATGGTGATGATTTACGATGGATTACCAAGAATCGTGCAAGCAATTGATTACTCACCTCATTATTGAAATGTGAGCCGCGGTCACTCACCAATTCCAATGGGCATCCAAATCGTGATATGATTTGCTCATATACAAATGTCATAGTTGTTCATGCATCCGCTTTCTGTGAAGTTCTGGCCTCCGCCCACTTAGTTAAATAATCAGTGGCTATAATTATGTAGCAAGCTTGTGATGGATGAGCCACCGGACTTATAGACCCACAAAATCTATTCCCCATTTCTCAAATGGTTGCAATGATGGGGGTTAGTGGCATCTTGTCTCTTTTTTGTGGGATCATGAAATGTTAGCATTCCTTGCATCTTTTGGCAAACTCATTGGCGTCCCCGAATAACGTGGGCCACCAGAGTCCAGCTTGGAGTACCTTCCAGGCTATAATTTCTTCGACAAAATGCCCGCCTGCTATCCCGGAATGAGACTCTTCCAGTATGGTCACGAATTCATCCTCCCTTACGCATCGTCTGAGCACATTGTCTTTGCTCAGTCTATACAACTCACCGGCAATCAATTGATATGGTGCTGTAAGCTTGATAAGCCTTCGCATCTTATCCTTAATTAAGGGTACGTTTTGAGGGAAGCCATAAGCCAAATACTCTGAAATCTCTTCGCTCCACTCCGGTATCATATCCAATTTGAATAGACAAGCATCAGGGAGGTCATCGTCGACACCAGTTGTTGCTGGTTCTCCATTTGGAACTTTGGAAAGGTGGTCGGGGGTGTTATGGTGGCCTACACTATTTGGAGATGTTGCAAAATTTGTTAAAAGATGTGATGAATGCCAACACTCATAATAAAGATAGAATGCCATTGACTACTATCATGTCTTTTGGTTTATTCCAAAAATGGGGTTTGGACTTTGTTGGTCCTATAAGTCCACTAGCAAAATCTACAAGGGCCAGATATATCATTGTGGCTCTTGACTCTCCATTTCCATGTGTGACCCTTGGTGGCCTAACCCTAACCTCAACCCAAGGTTAGACCTAACCCTTGCCCCACTAGAGCATGTTCCCATGCTCCCATGTTCACATGCCTAGGGTGGGTTAGACTCCTAGTATATGCATATATAATGTGCACATAACATACTTTCCCTTTCTCAAAACATTGCACTTTTGCAATGAAAAGTAGGAAAACTGCGCTGAACATTCTCAACTGACTCCCAAGTCGAATCCTCAATTTCCCTATCTTTCCACTTAATTTTAACCTCAGGGATTAGGTGACTACAAAGTTTCCTTTCCCTGAATTCAAGTACCTTTTCAAGTTCATGTGGAACATAAGATAAATCTTCGATTTCGACGAGTTCTCGAGGAGCAACTGTGTTATCCTCACCTCCTAGCTGTTCGACGAGTTCTCGAGGAGCAACTCTGTTATCCTCACCTCCTAGCTTTTCTTTCAGTCTAATGACATGAAAGACTGGATGAACTCTGACATGTGGAGGTAGTTTTAATTCATACGCAACCATGCCAATCCGCCGACATATAACTCGGAATGGACCAAAATATCTAGGAGATAATTTTGAGCACTTTCCTATTGATATGACAAAGTCTAAGAATCTTTAGGAACTTTTAAATAAACCAATGCTCTTGGCTCAAAAGACCAAGGTGAGCGTCTCCTACTACAACATAAAACCGTGCTCTATCCTGAGCACTCTTGATAGAATCCTGAGCTTGGGTCAGCATTTCTTGCATGTCACACAAGAAATCCCTCAATGCATCAAGTTGAATGTCCTTAAGATTGACATTAATAGGTGCCCTGGGTTGATACCTATACATAAGCATGAACAGACTATAACTAGTAGTCGAATGCTTAGAACTGCTATAGGCAAATTCCATCATTGGAAGATATTTTTTCCAACTCGATGGTTTTCCAGAGACATGCACGAAACATATCCTCTATAATCTGATTCACACGCTTTGTTTGCCCCCATTAGACCACATGTGATCAGAGGAACTCATACTCAAAGTAGTTTCCAATTTCTTGAAAATTTGTTGTAAACCATTCGGAATAAAGTAGGAAGTAACAGTAGGAACCAAGAATCCATCGGTGGCCCAACATACCCACATCTGCACGTAGGAAATTATTGGTGTCCCGAGTTATCCATATCCACATAGGGAGTCATCAACGTCTTGATGAGTCACATATGTACGTCTGTAAACCATCAGGTAGACTGTATAAATCACCTAAAGGACGGAACTAGAGAAAGAAATGCCAACAAAGGAAGAGTCCAAATTTCCTTAATCATCCGAACACAACAACATAAACTCATTGAACTCTAAAGAAAGAGATTTTAACAAGTGAAAATGCCAACGAGATTACACCCATCAAAAC
Source organism: Cibotium barometz (assembly GCF_041138505.1). Classification (NCBI taxonomy): domain Eukaryota; kingdom Viridiplantae; phylum Streptophyta; class Polypodiopsida; order Cyatheales; family Cibotiaceae; genus Cibotium; species Cibotium barometz. Next base: position 54,922,199 of record NC_141076.1, read on the forward strand.
ATGCACGCTATAGATAAAAGAGTTTATCTAGAGAACACCTACATTACAACGTCAAGTGAAGTTAGAAAATGAGATTGTCTTTGAATGTTGGGGTCAACATGCCAAGTAATATAAGCAAGGGAACAATCTTGAGCCTAAATTATCCGATAAGATAATATATGTGAGGGATCATTAGCATCCCATACCACCATGATACCACCCATACATACCTTACCAATTTGGAACTCCCTAGTATGTTGTCTAGGAAATATTAATAGAATCCTGCATAAAAGGAATGAGATGGCCTTATCCCAGACTTTCACATACTAAAACTTGTCTCTATATACCTGAGACCACATCAAGGAATAACTCTTTCCGACAAGTACGGTGGCTGGGAGGCACACCAAAGTATTTGGTACATCATAACAAAATAATTTGAATTATTGGAGCCTTTCTAATGATAACTACACAATAAATACAATAAAGCTGGGGTAGAAAAATAACAACTCACCTAGATACATAAACAACTAGGTATCTAAGTTGGAATATGTACAAGAGTACAAGGAACATACACCAAAATTACGTGCAAAAACGAAGGCAAACCCTACCTTCAAAGCATATGATATTATCCAGAAGATCAAAAGATCCTCATAAAACCATGGATAGAAGCACAGAAATACCTCGAATCCATGAAAACCATAGTTGATCATAAAAATCAATGCATGCCATCTACTGGTCATTAATCATGCCAAAAGAAGCATTAAATTTGGTGGCCAACTCATCAATTCGGATTATATGAACATGTGTCATTCAAGAAAAACTCCAAAGTAAGCAAGTGAAACACATGTGTAGCACTCATTAAAAACCCCTAGGCACAAGTGATCTAGGCAGAACCTCTTGAGTCCATATAAAACTTGGAAACCATCCAATAAAATCCAGCAAAACAACTAGATCAACTAACCCATGATAGAATTTATCTTAGGCTTAGGAAATTAAGCATAGACCATACTTAAACAAGTGCAAAATAAATTATCATGGACAAGTGTCAAAGGCGAGATACTCTTGGAAAGCAGATTCCAGCCATCATCAAAGAAAGTAAGGAACAGGTCCAATAAGAATGGCTAAACAATGGTAAAAAATCATAAAAATCATCTAGAATTAATCCAAACATAAATAACTACTAATACGAGGTACAATCACATTAATAATATGCGAATAACTTGCATCTATCTAATGTCTGCATGTGAAAACGTACTTCAACACACTAAATAACCCTCGAAAATATTAAATTCTCAAGAAAAAAGAATTATCATGATTTTTTTCTAATTTTTTCTATTTTTCTAGGGCCTCAAAATTTACTAATTTTGAATTCCACCAAATTCCATCTTATGGCACTTTAAATCTAAATTTTCCAAAAAATTTAAGCAATAAAATTTACCAAAATACAATTGATATTTCAAAAATACCAATTTCTAGGATTTCTAAAATATTTTTTAGAAATTTTCTAATTTTTAGTAATTATAAAACAAAATTACCTCGAGAATCCCATCGATCACAAAATTATTCAATTTCATCCGACAATTCTCAAATCCAATTAAAATTTACAATTTTAATGGATTTACTAGACAAAAAATAGATTTTTAAAGGAATTTGAATGATCACGGGCGCCCGAACGGACACACCACATGCCGGTCACCAAACCTGGATATTCCAAAAAATTTAAATAACCTTTGTCTAATTTTCCATGAATTTTTGAGAATTTTTTAAAATTTTTAATACACTCGAACGTATTAGAATACGAGCGGTCAAAAAAATCAGAACCTGAAAGGTCATATTGGAATACGGAGAGCCAAGGGTTGTTGGAAAATGAAAAGACAAAAAATACCAAAATTTGAAAGGTCAAAAAAAAAATTGGACCCCAAAGACCAAAGGGCTCAATATGAAATTGTTTTTTTAAATCAAGAAAATGAAGTTTCCCTTTTCTTTTTTTTAAAAGCTTTGAATCATGAAAATTAAAGATTTTTTTTCTTAAGATTTAATTTAAAAAAAGCTTATTCAAAATCTTTACGAAGCTTTTTAAAAAAAACTTTGAAGGACGCCACCGCAATGGAGAAAAACCCCCCTGCCCCGTGGCTTTGCGCGAGTAGAAGAAGAAGTAACATCTTCTTCTTTTATGATTTTTTTTTTGATGATTCGTGGGGGGGGGGGGGGGTAGGCTGCCACCACCTTGAGAAAAAAATCCCCCCCCCCCCCCAGGCTGTGCGCGACACCATATTGGAGAAGGAGAAACCTTAAAGTTTATCTTCTCTCTTTACTTCTCCTCCCCAACAATCATTTCTCTCATCTCTCTTCTCATTTCCTCTATTAATCATTGTGGTTAAGCATTAATCTTGATTATACACTAATCATGTTTAATTACTAATCGTATTTTTCATTCTTTTATGCTTGCATATTGAAATTATAAGTAATAGATAAATTCCAACAATGTTTTGATCAAGGTAATATTCAGATATGTTTGATTTAATGAATTTTATTGATTCAATGTGTATGATTTGGATAATGTCAAATAATGGTTTTATATACATGATTTTCACAATTTATATGAAGAATATTGTTTTATGAACTTTGAAACTTATCTATGCCTTCACTTTGTCACTCGGATTGCTCTTATGTTTTGTCTCAGAAAATGTTCATCCCCTATACACACACACACACACACACACGCACACACACACACACACATATGCACGATCCATGAGAATGCAGGCATGCAAGAGAGAGTAGAGAAGAGGGAGAGCTCACATGTAAGGGAATTGCTTAACGCCAAAAATGATTTTTATATGTGTGTGTGTGTGAATATATATATATATATATATATATATATATATATATATATATACATAGATATATGCATACATACATAGATATATGCATACATACACATATATGTGTGTATACATATATACATACACGTGTGTGTGTGTGTGTGTATGCATGTATCTATATGTATGTATGTATGTATGTATACATATATATGTGTGTGTGGGGTCTTACTTGCAGTGTAGCTATGTATCCATTTGTGAAATAATAGTTTAAAAATATTATTCATCTAACCATAACGTAATCAATTTAATGCTACCTGAGTTTATATATATATATATATATTGCTACCTGAGTTTATATTGCTACCTGAGTTTATATATATAAACTCAGGTAGCAATATAAACTCATATATATATATATATATATATATATTGCTACCTGAGTTTATATATATATATATAAACTCAGGTAGCAATATATATATATATATATATATATAAACTCAGGTAGCAATATATATATATGTATATAAACTCAGGTAGCATTAAATTGATTACGTTATGGTTAGATGAATAATATTTTTAAACTATTATTTCACAAATGGATACATAGCTACACTGCAAGTAAGACCATTCCTCACTTGCCACTAATTTTAAAGGAATGGTGTGACAATGAGCATGCGAACACCATGTAATTATTGATGTTTAGGGAGCAAGTCTTCAAAGCAAGAAGGGAAAAGGGAAAAGGTAAAGAAATACTTGTTCAAGCCAAGGAGGAGCAAGAGGAAGAATCAAGTAGTGAGACAACGAGATGAAGACAAAGAGGAGGATCTCGAGGGTGACTCACAAAGACAAAAGAAGAGGATGATGCTGGTGAGGAGGGCAAAGATAGTGCAAATGAGGATGATGAAGAGACCTCACTGCAGTCTCTAGCAGCAACAACTGAGATACCTACATAGGTAGGTCAAGAAATACCTACATAGGTAGGTCAAGAAATTGTTTGCTATATAATACTCCATCACTAACATATGGGTTCTTTGTGAACAGAGAAGCAAGAAGGAAGGAATGAAAAGAGGAAAGCCTCCCTTGGCTTGTCTTTAAACAACATATTATTGAGAGCTGCTCTGCTAAAGCGTCTGCTTTGCAGAAGCAGGGAACCCTAGGACAAGTAAGGATCTTGTCTTTTAAATTTGTTCCTAAGAAATCACGAACAACTAGGCACACTTGAAAGAAAAAAGGCACAAAGATCGACAAGGGAGATAGCCGTGTTACTATAAAAAGTGGAATTGACGAGGGGACGACTATGAATGTGTCATCTTCCTCATCTGATGAAGATAAAATACTACCATTCTCCCTTCAAACAAGGGAGCAAATAGACCCCAATCATCTGCCCAGGAAGTTGGTTGAATATCATAACCCAATCGAGGAAGGAGAAATTTAGACTAAAGGCCGCTAAGGAGCAAGTTAAGGAATATCAAGCTCAATTGGAGGAGGAACCTCAAGCAGTTTAGGCTTCTGGAAGTTCCTTAATGCCTAACATAAAACTAAATGATGAAACCCAGGAGCTAAATAGAAGATTCAACTACCAAGTACCCTTTGAGGATCTCCCTCAAGAAGTTAAACCAGAACCCGTTATAATAGTTCCACATCAAGGGAACTTGTTACTACTTATCTTAAGAATCTGAGGGATGACCTCCCTAGAAAATCGAACACCAATGTTTATATCACTATACGCTACACTTTGAGGAGCCTAAGCAAAAATGGGGACCATCAACAGATCCACGATCCCACCCTCGTTCCCAGAGATATTGCTGGTCTCTCATCCTTTCTTTCTTCACAAGTCGAGATTCCCATCGGCACCTTACTTCAAGATAGCCCGAGTCTATGGAAGGATTGGATGGAAGGAAGGCTTGGAGCTAGAATGGAGGAGCAAGTGGAACCATGATGAGTCTGATGATGAAGGATCAATATAGCCAGATGGAATCATAGGCGTACCTACGGTACACGTAAACAAGTTAGGCAGTATTTTGAAGGAGATGAACTCAATTTAGCACTGCCCCTAACTTTCAATGAGCTTTAAGTCACTGGCCATCCTAGATGGGGGTGTAGGAGTTAGCATTATTACCAAGAAATGCTAGGAAAGATGGGGAAAACCTCCTATGGATAACACTGCATTGATTTTGAAACTAATTGATGGAGCCACCATGAAGCCCATAGGTCTTTTGCGGGACTTGAAGATTAAGATTCGCGGAGAACCAGTTTTTACCGACATAGCTTTGTGGTGATGAACTTTGGCCAACATCCGGTCTCCTCTTAGGACGGCCCTTCATGAGAGAAACCAGGATGATCCATGATTGGAAAACATATCACATCTATATTTGAAAAAAAGACCGAACACTAAAGGTGAACCTATGCACTTGGAAGATCCATCCAATGAGCAAGGGACCCTTGGCGAAAGATTCAATGACTACTAGGTCCATAGTAGTACACTTAGTAGTACACTTGTGCCAAATATATTGCAAAATGTTGGAAGATGAAAGGATAGGATGGAATTCATACCTCTCCTAAAGCTTAAAGACTCTAAGAACTAGATGCACATCCTTGCTGCCATGGATATACTTCACAAAGATTTTCCACAATAGATGGCCAAGAAATTACATCTCTCTACATGCGGAGCGTCGCATGTATGCCAAAAACTACGAGCCAAGAACTTTAAGCATCGAAGAAGTAAGGCCACTATGGGGAAAATCCACTTGTAAGACTTTAGAACAAATGGTTTCAAAGGAAAGGAAGCTTACGTCTTCCCAATAGAATTGGAAGAACACTAGCTGAGGTATGCAGAGACTATTAATGCACATTCTAACTTTTTCCAGGTTTGGAAAAAGGAGCTTGATGAGTTCCCCATTCCGGTTAACAAGTTCCCCATTCCGGTTAACAAGTTAACCACTAAAAGGGAAAGTCACCTAACACACAATCAAAACCCCAAAAACCCTGTCACTTTGCTCCTAAAACTGTTGTGAACTGCATTTACTACTTCACGGACTAACACTTTCACGTCGTGAAATGCACCTCTCCACTTTCACGTCGTGAAACCCTCACTGTGCTCTACTTCACAACATTGTGCTTTTGTTGTTTCTCATCATACTAATAGTCTTACCATCATACATCCTCTCTTAGATCATCACTTACATGTTCACATACAAGTAACCTTTTGTTTCACACCGCCAACATACCACACATGTACTTAGAGCTCCTACCACAACAAAAACGGATGCTCTCTTGATATTGTTACGGATGGCTTCCATAGAAGAGTCCGATCCAAATTTTGAAGAGACCCCGAAAATCACTCAAGCCAGTGCTATTGGATCACCTGCAGGAAAAAAGAAGAGAAGAACAAATCATGATCTGGCATTGGACTCATTGAAGAGAGGGGCTTGCGACACAAAGCTCACCTATCTTGGCCCTTATGCCAAGGATTTGAAGGGGACAATGCTCCAAGAAGATATCTAGACAAATCAAGGGAAGATTCTCTTCGAGTACCATAGCCCAAAATGCCTCAAAACTTTGTAGGACACAGCTATACAATACAAGCTGGACAAGGTGGGATTGCGCAAGATGGCTGAGGTACTGCCCATGAATTTCAACCATAAATTGTGTACTGAATACCTCAAGTCATATAGCAAGAATACCAAACACAGGACCATCACAAAGCCCGATGGATCCAAAGAGCAGGTACAAATCATAGAGAATATGATCAGAGAGGCACTTCAATTGCCACCTCTAGAAAAAACACACCTCCATCACATTGATCAGCTACCATTAGAGGATATGTTAAAGAATATCTCATACAACTCTAACAGGGTAGAATATGAGAACATCAAGGAAGAGGTTGATGAGAGAGCATTCCGTGTGATGTCTATGATCATGCAGATAAAGCCGGTGGACAGGGTACAGGTGCATACCTCTTCACAAAATAGCCACGCTGCATGAGGAGAAGGGATAAGATTGGGCATGGTTCATCCACAAGGAAATGGAGCATTACCTTAACTCCCACCAATCAAAGGTTTGCAACCCCTACCTCCTGTACCTCTTCATAGAATAGCCACGGTGCATGAGGAGAAGGCAGAAGATTGGGCATGGTTCATCCACAAGGAAATGAAGTATTACCTCAAGTCCCACCAATCAAAGGTTTGCAACCCCTGTCTCCTAACAAAGATTCTTAGCCATGCTGGCAACAATCCGATACCTATGAGCCATCAGGGAACGAGATGTCTCATAGACGTAGGCAACAACAAGAGGTGATGGTGGTTCCTACACAACTAACAGAAGATCTAAAGATGGGGCAGGCTATACTCAAAGACACCCAAGAACTCCTCAAAGAAATGTCCAAAGGAGCCAAAGAAGGTGTGAAACCAGAAAAACCAAAGCGTATGCAAGGGCACATTAAAGAAACCGCATGGAGGCCAGTCACTAGGCAACAGATTTAGTAGGAAACACGAAAAGTGGAAGAAGATGTGGCCAAAGACATTGGCAAGCTAGAACATTGCATTGGAAGACCAGGAAGTTCCTTTTCCAATGTTAACATCCATGGAAACCACATTAGGAGTCGATATCATAAGCTTCACCGAATAGCTACCTATGGGAAGAGGAGAACCTACTATTCCTAAATCAATCATCCAAACACCCCCTTCTAGCCCTAGTAGCTTTGGTGTTCAAAAATCTATCACCTTTACATGATATAGTAATCTCGGATCTCCCCCCTTCCTCAGTTGAAATGGGTGTGCCACAAGAACTAGAGGAGGAGCAAACATTACCACAAGAAGATGTAGGTAAGGCGAACAAGGAAGCCACATCAGCACATTCAGATGCTGCTCGAGAGGAATAAGAAAAGAAAGCTGAAAAGCACAAAAGGCACAAAGAAAGTCCCATGCCCAGCAAGCAAAGAAGACTGGACTTCAAAAGCATCCAAGGAGCAAGGTATTTATTAGAATATTTGAATATGCCCAAAGATGCAAGTACATTCCTTAAAGAAAGAATTGAAGGTATGGATAAGCTGCTACAGCTCCAGTTTCAGGAAATAGATGGCTCAGCCTCTACCAGCTCAAATGTATGGTCACAGGAACAAGATGTGGTGCTATCACCTCATGACCACTCATTTGCTACATGACAGAAATGTGGAAGTATGGAAGCAGATCAAAAACACAACAGACCAAGTGCGAGATCTAAAAGACCAAGTGCGGGCTCTAAAAGAACCAAGGAGAATGAGGAGCTCCACACTCAGGTAGAATAAGCTAAGGAACAGCTTTAGAAGGAGGTGGCGCACAACAAAGAGAAAGAAGAGCAGCACACACGACAGCTAAGGGATGCACATGCCACCTTCCAAGCCAAAGAAGAGGGGTACACACCATGAAAATCAACGAGCTCAAAGAAGAAAAAGTTGCATCTGAACAGAAGGTGGCTAGCCTCCAAACAGAATGTGAACACCTCAACAAAGCACACGCCGAAAAGCTAAGGAACCTCAATGAGGCTATTAGTGCCCAAACAAAGGAAATGGGATAGATGTTGGTAAGCCACCGACAAGTTCCTGAGCATGTCAACCAACAACTTAATAGTAGCCAAACATTGGCATAGGATTACCTATAGCAATTCGATGAGGCTCAAGCTCAAGCCACCGCCCACCACAGGATTGCCAAAGAAGAAGCCAAACGAAGATACACAGAGCTAGCGGCTACCTCGGGAAGTACGTGAGGTGGCCATCTCCACACTCCTCAACAACAAAGATACCAGAATCCAAGAACTCGAGCGGTAGCTCTCCATCCAAGAATGTCCTTATAGGAGTAAAAAAAATGACGAGCTACATCAACTCATCGAATGTGCTTTAAAGATAGGTTCTTTGTTGGTGACTCCTCGAGCCCCTCCTCAAACTCTTACCTTGTTTTTATCTAACACTCTGTCTTCTTCAATATGAAATTAATCAAACAAAAGACCTCCATTTAGGATATTTAACCCTCATACATCAGAATACAGAGAGGGACATTGACCCTACATTAGTAATGGGAATAGTAAGGGGTGATGTAATTCTTACTAACCCAACTGACATCTTCTTTTTTCCAATTACATCCCATAGTGCTCAACCTTCGTAGTTGGTTTTGGGTGTTGCAACATTCTGTTATTCTGGATAACAATGTCAACAAACTTGAACTGTTCATGCCAAATCACATGCCATTCACACTGGCCAACTACAATGTTGCTGCTCGCAACTACCAGTGGTGGGTAATTAGCCATGGGTGGGTTGAGGTTTATGATACCCCCATCAATATCTAAATCTATCTAAATCTACCTTTTATCATCCCTTGGGTATTATAAAACTATATAAAAAGATACATAAACATTTGGAGGCAATGCTCACTAATGTCATTTATGATTTTGATCGTGAACATATTGAATATCCAAATATAGCCCCAGAAGAGATCACAGACCTTCATGAGTTTATGAAGACTGTGAAACCCCCCCAACCTCCACCTAGTTCAAGGGAAGGGCAAGAGGACACCCCTGGGTCCTCTGTGACATATCCTATATATACATCCCTCTCCAATAAACTTCTCAACCCTTTCCCTAGTGTATCTCCTACTAACAAAACTAAGGCCAAATGTATCTTTTCACATTCCTCTTTCCCTCCTGAGTTTCCCACTAAAACTCTCGACCCCGAGGAGTTGCCAGTAGAAACAAATATATCTTCACCCAAGCAACTCGATGAGGTGCGTAGTCTATCCCCTAGAGATGATGCACAAGCTTTCACTAATAAAAATGTTCTAAAATCTTTATCAGCCTATAGAATACAAGGGCCTCATATGAGATGGGAACCCCCTCTTAAAGCCCAAACTAATGTTCAAGGTGCTACTTCAAATTACACCATTTGAGCCTACACAAAGAATCCTACCATAAGCCTACTCTACTGCTGCTGCAGGGTCAGGGCGGCAACCATATGTACAATACCCTCCCAAGCCTCAAAGACTTAGAAGATACCCTCTCCGATCCTCGATGCTAGACTTGATGAAAGAGTTGCTACCAATGGCACCTTGTGGGAGAATGTGGCACAACACACCAAATTGGCAAACCCACACTTAGTCGATATGTTGGAGATTCCCATTGTTACATTTATTATCAATTATTATTTCCGTGCAGATAGTGAAAGAAGCATCTACTAGTGCATACAAGGGGTGGATATACCACAATAGAAATAGATAATACCAACCCCTACCTGGAAGATTTTGGAATACAACCTAAGTGGCGCAAAGAATACCTCTCACGGCTAGAATATAGGTTTCAATACAAGAATACCTCACACTACTAGAATACAGGTTTCAGTACCAATGCTCCACACCAACACAGAGATTGGACCCATTATACATGTATGCCAATCAAGCGAAGGCTCACTCCATTATAGTTCCACAAAGCAAAGCAAAGGGATTCCCAAATATGTTACAACTTCCCTTAATTCTCGCCATCATCATTCCCAGATATAATAAGTCAAATCAGATGATGACATGGATAAGAGCATGGTGAAGAATCCTAGATCCTAATATACAGTGGTTGTTGTTAGATTTTTAAAGTTGATCATCGTTTTAATTGATTAAACAAAGGAAAGATATAATGGTCATGATGCAGAGCAGTTGTGCATCAATATGAACAAAGGCCCAAATGAATGAGGGATGATGCTTACCTCAGGTGTCTACCAAGGTACATGCATGTCACATTTGAAGATATGATAAACACAGGGTTCTGGACGTCACACTTGAAAAGATGCAGGGAGGAAGAGAGCTTGAGCTCTTGCAAGTACACACACACTCACAAAACCCTAATAGAGAACACACAAGGTGAGAGGCTGAAATCTTCTTCTTCTTCACTCAACACTCAACACACCATATACAAGATAAGAGTACACACAATATGAAAGGTACTCAACCAATACATACATGGGTTCTCTATAGTGTGAACCAAACTAAATGAGTTGTCACTATAACTATGCAAGTCTCTAGAATGGCTGTCACACACAGCTTGTCATCCCACTGGCCGCATATCACCCAAGATCTCACCAACCATGCCAGTGGTGTAAGTGTGGGGCCTATCCCCCAGGCGGGTCATCAGTGTCCACCGCCTCACTAGACGAGCTTGATATCTCAACACTCCCCCTCGAGCTCAACTCCATCTCATGTACACCAAGTGAAGCCCTGAATCTGCAGAGCTTCTCTGTACCCAATGCTTTGGTGAAGATGTTAGCTACCTGATCCTCTGTGCTGACATAAACAAGGTCAAGGTCTCCTGCCAAGACCTTCTCTCTGACGAAATGGTAGTGAACCTCTATGTGCTTCGTACGAGCATGAAAGACTAGGTTCCTGGCCAACTGTATACTGCTAATGTTGTCACAAAAAATGACAACTTGTCTATTCACTGATAGACCCAAATCTGCAAGTAGCTTTCTCAACCAAGCTACCTCACATGCTGCCATAGCAGCTCCTCTGTACTCGGCCTCTGTACTAGATAGAGCAACCGTAGGCTGCTTCTTGCTGCTCCAAGTCACAGTAGCACTCCCCAAAGAAAACATGAATCCACTGGTAGATCTTCTATCTGAGATACTACCAGCCCAATCAGCATCTGTGTACCCATGTACACATATCTCTGTCCCAGTCTCATAGAATAGTCCACAATGCAAAGTAGACCTCACATACCTCAGTATGCGTCTCACTGTATCCAAATGCGGTTTTCGTGGAACCTGCATGAATTGACTCACCAACCCAACAGCATAGCTCAAATTTGGTCAGGTGATCGTCATATAGATCAAGCTTCCTACTATGCGCCTATACATAGTAGGATCCTCCAAGATCTCTCCTGAATTTGCACGCAACTTGCCATTCTGATCCAATGGCACAAAAATAGGCTTACAGCCTGTCATACCATACTTGGACAACATGTCCAAGCCATACTATCTCTGCAGTAATCCAATACCATGTGGTGACCTAATCACCTCAATCCCCAAGAAATATCTGAGCTCCCCCAGATCCTACATCTCGAACTTCTGTCTAAGCAAGATCTTTACATCAAAGATCTCTGCATCATGGTCCCCCGTAATGATCAAGTCATCTACATAGATGACAACAACAAGCACAACTCCTCTATCACCATGTCTCACATACAACGAGAAATCTGCATTGGTTACATGAAAGCCAATAGTGACAAGATATTCAAAAATCTTGTCAGACCATGCTCTTGGTGCTTGTTTTAAGCCATACAAGGCTTTCTTCAACCTGCAAACATGCTCGGGGTGACCCACATCCTCATAACCAGGTGGCTGCAACATATACACCTCTTCTTGCAAATCCCCATGCAAGAATGCATTCTTTACATCCATCTGATGTAAAGACCATTGCTTTGATGCAGCCACTGCTATCACAACTCTCACTGTTGCCATCTTGGCAACTGGGCTGAAAGTTTCCTCATAATCAATGCCATATGTCTGCGCATATCCTTTGGCTACCAATCTAGCCTTGTACCTATTTATGCATCCATCACTGTTATGTTTTACTTTGTACACCCACTTGCATCCAATGGCTTTCTTGCCTTCAGGCAATTACACTAAATCCCAAGTCTCATTTCCATATAGTGCATCCATCTCCTCATCCATAGCTTTCTCCCAACACACATTTCCAACAGCCTCATCAATGCATGTGGGCTCAACAACCTGCACAACCTTTGCCATATATGCATAGTGATGTGCCACATAACCATCATAGCTAAATCTCCGCACATGATTTTTCACTCTCCCAGATCTTCGTAGCTTTGCATTCATGGCTTCCATAGCCTTCTTTACACCAGGTGTTCTCATAGCTAGGATCCCAAGCTCCTCATCAAGGCTCATATCTGAGCCTCTAGACTCTCCATCAACATGAGAATGCCCTGCAGAAATGTCAGGCATACCAAGGGGCTCAACCACTTTCTCTTTTCCTTTACGTGATGTACTAATCACATTTGCAGGACTGGTATTATGACGCAGCCTGCCACTCCATGGTTTATCAACAGACCCACTAGATGAGGACTCTCCTGGTCCACTCAAAGACTGTGATTGCTGACCTGCATTATTCTGTGCAACCACACTTCCACTCACATGAGCCCCACAACAACAGCTTCTTTTTCAGCAGCATACCAGCTACTCATCTCATCAAAGACAACATACCAGCTAAGGACAACATCCCTGCTTACCCTCAACTCACGTGTAGCAGGGTTATAACACTTGTATCCCTTTTGCTCAAGGGAATATCCAATAAACACACATTTTTTAGCTTTCGGATCCAGCTTAGTTCTCAGCTCATCTGGCACATGCACATATGCAATGCATCCAAAGACTTTTAGATGAGACAAATCTGGTTTTCTGTCAGTAAACCTCTCCTCTGGAGTTACATCATGTATGGCTTGGAGTTCTGTTCATGATGTATACTGTTGTAGAAACAGTCTCAGCCCAATAACTGTGCGGCATATTCTTCTCTTCCATCAATGCTCATGCAATCTCAGCAATGTGCCTGTTTTTTCGCTCAGCAACTCCATTTTGCTGTGGAGTGTATCTGTATGTAAACTGTCTTTGAATACCATTCTGCTTCAAAAATTCAGAGAACTCATTGGAGAAGTATTCTCCCCCTCCATCTGACCTTAGGCACTTTACATATTTCCCTGTTTGCTTTTCAACCAAAACTCTGAAATTCTGAAAGTGAGTGAACACCTCACTCCTCCTTCATGAAATATACCCACACTTTCCTTGTGTGGTCATCGATGAATGTCACATAATATCTGCAGCCTCCCATAGACATGGTCTTCGTAGGACCCCATACATCTGAATGCACAACATCTAGTGCATTTCTACTCACATATCTGTTACGTGGAAACACATGCTTTGTTTGCTTCCCAAATTGGCATGCTTCACATATTTTCTGCATACCTTCCACTTTAAATTTTGGCAGCCCTGCCACAATTCCTTTAGTCTGCATAGACTTCAATCTCTGCACATTCACATGTCCAATCCTTTTATGCCAAATGTCTGTGTCTGCAACAATTCTTGAACCGTTTGCAAACATCGCAGCACTCATTTCAGGCATGTCTACATTCAATGTAAACATTCTGCCCATCCTGTTGCCTTTTGCAACCAACTTGCACTTATCTTTAAAATCTTCAACATAACAACCATCAGGGTTAAACCGAACCTGCAAACCCTGCTCAATTATCTGGCCAACTGAAACTTGATTCTTTGTTATGTTCGGAACGTGAAGTACATCTGTAAGGTACTTCACTTTGCCATCCTGCATAGACAATGGCACATCTCCAACATGGGCAATTGGATGAGCAGTGTCATCCCCTGTTTCCACAAATCCTGGTCTTTCCAAGTTTTTCATCTCCTTGAACCACTCCCTATGACTTGTCATGTGGTTCGAAGCACCTGAATCCACATACCATACATCATCTTTTTGTGCTGCGTCAACATTTTCAGACATGGCATTCACGACATACTGCATAACAAACAACCTTTTATTATCCTCATTATTTTTGCTTGAGGATGCATAGTTGTTTTGCTACACTTTCCCATTTTGCATGTCAGCCTGCTTCTTATAGCATTCTGCGTGCACATGTCCAGGCTTACCACACAATAATAGCATTCACGTGCATCATTATATTACCTTTGCCAATTTCCACGGCCTCTTTGACTCCCCCTGCCTCTGAATTTGCCTCTTCCACCTGCGTGTTGTTGTTGTTGTTGATTCTGGGACTGTTGTTGCTGCTGCTGCTGTCCATAATTCTGATTACCTGTTCGGCCACCTCCTTGACCGCGTCCACGGCCTCCTCTACCTCGTCCTCTTCCTGAACTCGTGTAGAAGGCTTGTTGCTCTGAATTGTTTTTGCTTTGTGAAGACTGTTGGTCTTCACCCAAGCTCTTCTCTTTGATAATTAGCATAGACACCAAATCTGTAAAGTTGGGAATGTTTTTCCGAGTCTGAATAGATGTCTTGAACGCCTTGTATTGTGGCTCGAGACCACGTAGACAGACCTCCACCTTATCATCATCACCTACTGACACACCAATAGATGCAAGGGATTCCACAATACCTTTTATCTTCAACGCATAGTCATTCACAGACATGCTCTTTTTCTCCACAGTATGAAATTCATTCTTCAACTGTATCTTACGTGCCTTGGTATTTGTTTCATAAAGCTTTACCAAGGTGTCCCACGCCTCCTTAGGGGACTTGGCATCCTGAATGTGCCCAATCATGGTGTCCTGTATACTAATGGAGAGCCAATACATGACTTTCCTAGCTCCTTGGTTCCAGTCTTTAAACTCTTTCACATCTGCAGAGCAGTAGGATTTATGTCCGGTATCTCCGATGCCTCTTCATGCTCACCTTCTATGTAGTCCCAATAGCCCTTTTCCATCAGGAAATTTGTCAACTTGAACCTCCAAGCATGGAAGTTATTCTTATCTAGCTTCTCAGCCACCACAATCTGGGTTATCCCATCATTTGACATCTTGCCAAACACACAATTTTACCAAAAATAGCACTCTGGTTTGTCCTACACAAACTGCTGTATTTCCTGCAGCGGTACTATAGTACTCTCAAATGTCGCAACCAGTGACCTCAATGTGCATACATACACCCAATGGCAACTGTAGACCTCTTTGCAACACCCACAGTGTCCGCACAGTCAATCTGTCTTTCTGCAGTTCTTAAAATAGAGTTTTGCAGAGAATCGATGACTTACCCGCAGTGCTTGAAATCGCCTGCTTTCTAAAAAATGGAGGTCCAGACACGCCCGAAATGCGTTTTCGGCCCTGAAAATTTGGTCTGATAGGACAATGTAGTGGCCCTATAGCTTTACTCCCACGAAGAAAGCTCCTCAATCAGAGATCGTTTGCTGGTGCCTCCCGTAGAGCTCCTGACAAGGGTGTAGTCACCAACACAAATAGGGAAGAGTAGTTGAAGCTCTTACCCTTGTACCGCTTCCTATGGTTCTCTTGCTTGCAGGTCAGCCCTTAGCACGAACCAGGCTCTGATACCATGAAAAGATGCAGGGAGGAAGAGAGCTTGAGCTCTTGCAAGTATACACACACTCACAAAACCCTAATAGAGAACACACAAGGTGAGAGGCTAAAATCTTCTTCTTCTTCACTCAACACTCAACACACCATATATAAGATAAGAGTACACACAATATGAAAGGTACTCAACCAATACATACACGGGTTCTCTATAGTGTGAACCAAACTAAATGAGCTGGCGCTATAACTATGCCAGTCTCTAGAATGGCTGTCATACAGCCTGTCATCCCACTGGCCGCATATCACCCAAGACCTCACCAACCATGCCAGTGGTGTAAGTGTGGGGCCTATCCCCCAGGCGGTTCATCAGTGTCCACCACCTCACTAGACGAGCTCGATATCTCAACAACACTCCTCATTCAAAAGAACCCTCAAAAATCTTCAATCACGTCGTAACTTCTACAGACATGAGTTTGGCGACTAGGTCTTTCGACCTAGGTAAGAGGTTCTGAGTACAGAACCTGGGAATGTTAATTAGATGTGTTGTTTTGAAAAAGTTTGTTGAAGAGAAGCAATTGTGTTTGAAGAGCTGATGTGTGTTAAATCAGATCTATATCCGATAGCTTGTGTTTGAGTCAGCATTTTCTGATAGAGGTAGCTTGGTCAATCATGTGTTAGGATAGGTCAGCTAAAGTTGTTATAGTATTGGTTTTGTTTTGTTGAACACGTGAAGTTTGGGCTGATAATCAAAACCAATCAGAGGTCAGTCTAACAGGTTGGGCACTGCTAGTGGTCTAGGTGTCAGGATTGTGTTTCTATCAGACAGGTTTGGTTGAGTCAGAGCAGTCATACTGGTGTCACCATAAGGTCATCAGAGGGTCGGCAAGGTGTTTAGGAAGGTGTTAGGGTGGTGGATTTCAGGTTAGCTAGATCTCTGAGTCAGTTTTAGTCTATTTTTATCAGATAAGTCTGGTTCAGTCAGAGCAGTCAGACTGGTGTCAGCATAAGGTCATCGGAGGGCTGGCAAGGTATTCAAAAAGGTGCTGGGGTGGTGGATTTCAGGTTAGCTAGATCTAGAGAATAGTAGAGGATTCTAGAGGACACATTTTGGAAGGAAGTGAGCGTCGGCATTTAGAAGCAGGTATATAGTCAACATTTGATCTATCTGCTGAGAGTGTTTGTGGTCGGCTAGGTGTTAGCTGTGGGTAGCTAAAAGTATGTAAGTGAAGATCCAAGTTGAGAGAGGTCAGAGCTGGATGTCTAGAGAAATTAGCTATATAGTTTGAAGTATTTAGGGTGTATTCAAGTGTACGAATTACAGCTGAGGATTAGGGGACATGAGTTGAGTAGATTGGTACCTTCTATTGGTGTTTGTGCTGGGTTGTGGTGCTTGATGGTTATCCCCTCTCCTCATGGTGGTGTGTTTCGGATGGGCTATAGAGGTAGGTCTCCTAGACACATCATTGTTTTGGTGCCCCCATTGAGGAGGGCTTTGAAGCACCCTTCAGTTTGTGTGCAGGTCTGAGAGTTTTCAACATGGCAAATGGCAGCCATGATGACCTATTCGGTGCTCCATGGACATGCTAGAGAGGATCTAGAGGATTTTTTGGTGGGATGGAGTTGGTAGCTTTTACCTTTGAGAAGGATAGAGATGATAAGCTAACATTGTTGCCTATGTTACTAAAGGGAGATGCCAAAAGGTGCCTGTAGACATGGAGACTCAGCTGAATCAGGGTCAAGCATATAAAGAAATTAAAGTGGCTTTTGTGTATAAACAAAGTGAGTCCCCATATGATTTATGGCTAGAGATTCAGAAGTTAAAACACATAACCTATCTGATGTGTTTGAGAGATTTGTAGACCATTTTGAAGACGTGTGGGGAAGATGGGATGTTTTCTTGTTTGGGAACAAAGCACTTGTTGGTTCTTCTCAAAAGAGACATGTTTATCCAGTCCCTTCATGTAGATCTGAGGGCATTGAGGAGATATGTCACCCTATCCATACAATTAAAAGAGGATGGGACGTGATTTTTATCCCTTGGCACCTAGGAGAGGGAGGGAAGACAAGATGTTAGGAGGGCAGAAGAGATGCCTAATGAGCCAGTGCCATAGGTTCAATAGCCAGTAAATGGACCAAGACACAAAGAGAAGTAAATTTGATTGGAGTGGATGAAGAAGCAGACATCTTAGGTAATAAAAGGACTAGAGGGGCAAAAGTAGAGGATGAGCCAAGGCCATCCAGGAGGAAGAAAGGAAAGCAAGTGGAGGATCAACCCAAAGAAGATAGGAAGAAAACTAGGTCCATAAGACACATTGGCATGCAAGATTTTCCTTTGGGTGTCCCCATGAGAAAGAGTATGATTTAATGAAAGACCTTCTGCAGAAGGGTCCTAGTCTCACATGGCCCCAGCTTTTGTAATTGTGCCCCAAACTCAGAAGGACATGGAGCAAGTTGGTCAACAGAAGATGCCCTAGGAAAGAGAAGAAGGGAGGTCAGATTAATATAGTATAGGTGAAGGGAGATAAGGATTATTTGCCAGTTATAGATGCTTGGGTGAACAGAGAGTTCCCAAAGTTTATATTAATGGTGGTGCACAAGTCTACATAATGACCCAGCAGACCATGGAAGAATTAAGACACTGAAGGTTGGAGCCCCATCGTAATGAAGGTGAATATGCTACCTTGGAGTATGGTCTTCAGCAGCGTATCAAAGACTCATCAAAGGAGATAGCTTGCTATTTGGAAAGCTAAGAACCCCAAATTGAAATAATGGAATTTTCATATTAAGAGGATGCTACATAGATTCCAAGAAGTACAGATTAAGCATGTGAAGAGAAAGTTCAATCAAGCTGTAAGGATCTGGAAGTACATGCCATCACAGTAGCCCATCCTAAATCTATTGGAAGAGAGAATTTATAGGACATTGAAGATTTCTAGCACACAGATCTTGTACCTACAAATTTTTCTAAAAGGCAAAATTTTCATTTTATAAGGAAAGATTTATAGTACACTATTTTGAATGATCAATTATATATGAAAGGACCTGATTTTGTAAGGACAGCTTTACAATACACTATTTTAAATGATGAGATGTATATGAAAGGTACGGATCTAATTTTGAGGAGAGTTCCAAACAAGGAGAAGATCTTTGCCCCACTGATTTAAATTTGGAAGATTGGAGTGCAAATTTTACCATGCCTTTTGTTAGTACTTTTGAAATTACCATATCGACTTCATCATCTGGATTGGTAAATATTTGTCCAATGTTCTTGCATGCTCTAATTAGACGCTTCCATTGACCGCCTCCAATTACCAATTTATCCATTGATTTTAGTTGTTTCACATGCTTATGTGGCCCTAATGGAGTCAACTTCTCTAACATAGTTTGTATCTTCCTATTCCTTTGTTCTAAACTTTGTACATTAATAGATAACCAAGCATTTTCTATTTGAACAACATGCACTGCATCCTGTAATTTATTACATAGTTTCCTTCTCAATCAACGCATTTAAGAGCTGCACAATCCTTGATTCCTTGTTCTTTAGTAGGTGTTGAGTAGATGTATAAACACTATATTTGACAAGTCTTTTTGTGTATCCTAACAAACCAACATGACCCTCACATACATACTTAATGAAAGATATTAATTCTGAAAATTGAGGAGGCTATTGAAAGATCTGAAGGATTGGATGGAGGGACACCTTAGGGCAGGCATGCAAGAATCCATAAAACTAGACAGCTCTAATGAGTCAGAGGAAGACGAGCTCGTCGAACCCCACGAGATCACCACATTTCAAGTAAATAAGCTTGGACAATACTTTGAAGGCGATGAGCTCAATGCTGCAATGCCAATAACCTTCGAGGGCCTCTAGGTCATAGCAATCCTGGACAAGGGAGCAAGAGTGAGCATTGTTACAAAACAATGCTGGGAAAAATGGGGAGCACCCGCATGGATGACACAACATTATTGGTAAAATGCGCTGTGGAGCCACAACTAGACCCATTGGTCTATTGAAGGATTTGAAAATAAAGATCCTTGTTGGGACTACCTTCCACCAAACCTTTGTGATGATGAACTTTGGACGTTAGCCAATTTCATATGACTGCATCCCTAGGCGACCATTCATGAGGGAAACCAAAATGATCCACGATTGGGATACCGATCATATCTACATTCGAAGGAAAGATCAGACAATGAAGATCAACCTATGCACGTGGAAGGTACATCCCATGAGTGGCAAACCCTTTACAAAGGACTCAATAACAACTACTAGATCCACTGTAATCTATCTATGTCAAACATGTCACAAAACGCTAGATGATGAAAAGGATAGTGAGGAATGTGTAGGATGTGAATGAATGTGATGGCATGTGAGTCAGGATGTGAATGAATGATAAGGGATGTGAATAAATGTGATGGCATGTGAGTCAGGATGTGAATGAATGATAAGGGATGTGAATGAATGTGATAGCCTGTGAATCGGGATGTGAATGAATGATAAGGGATGTGAATGGATGTGATGTCATGTGAATCGGGATGTGAATGAATGATATGGGATGTGAATGGATGTGATGGGATGTGAATCGAGATAGATGTGAATGAATGTGATGTGGTCTGAATGAGATGTGATGTGAGTGAATGTGATGTGGTCTGAATAAGATGTGATGCGAGTGAATAAGATGTGGTTTGAATAAGATGTGATGCGAGTGAATAAGATGTGGTTTGAATGAGATCTGACATGAGTGATGTGATGTGGTTTGAATGAGATCTGACATGAGTGAATGTGATGTGGTCTGAATGAGATGTGATGTGGTCTGAATGAATGTGATGTGATGAGATGTGGATATGGGTAAATGCGAGTGGATGAGATCTGATGAGGATATTTGAGGAAAGAAGTGATGAGATGAAAAATGATGTGATTGGATGAGAATGGGAATTTATATGAAATGAATGTGGATTAAGTAATGTTGATTAATGTGGAAAGACGAGAGTTCGTTAAAGAAATTATATTTATGACATGTTTTTAAATGACTGTTTTATGTCAAGAATGCTCGGGAAGCATTTTGACCATCTTCTGAATGAGGTCGTGGAGACCTAGCTGATAAAGTTGCAAAGTAGCTGAGACGGAGAGTCAACGGAGGATGTCTCCCGTAGCAAGGTCGGCCGAGGTCTTGACCAACCTCGGTTTGATTTAAATGGTGAGCTTCCAGTACGGTGGTATGAGGGACCAAGGAAGCGGCCCATGAGTGAAGCACTATGTGACCTGCGAAGGATCCTAGAGGGTGCTGAGCATACGGTGCTCGGGCCGAAGATACCCACACGTATGTCGTGGAAGATATTGGAACAAGGAGAGAGTTGTTTTTTGAATTCGGGCATGGATCTGGTTGATTGACCTTGCTCTGGTCCTCAACGGATGAGTCCATGGCTCTTTTATATGGATCCGTTGGTTGATCTTGCTGATCTTCAACGGAGATTCCATTTTGATATGTGAATATATTGCCGGTTACTATGAGCTAGGAACTATCAAAAAGGCCCTTGAGTGGACATGTGGTGAGCGTTCTGGTTGCCAATGATGCCATAGGTACACTGATGAAGGAATGATTGGAAATAAGGATTTAACCAGAGATTTTGAGGATTATGATTAGTGACACCATGGTTTCATTAAATGATTATTTTTAAAGATAGCTGATTTTGTGAAAAAGGAAATTTCATATTGGGTGTGGTGTGACTAGTTTAAGTTTGCATGAATATCCGGCTAGGGAGCCTGGAAACTCTTTTCCTTGGTAACCAGGACAAAACCTAACCAAATTCCTAATTGGATCCCATCACTACAATGGTTGGGCAGTACAGTGGTGGATCCTTAAATTGAGACTCAATTCTGTGTTATGATACGATAGATGAAGTAATTCCCGGATAAAAATTTATCTATGGAAAAGAATCAACGGCTGTGCCTCTCAAAATGAGGAAAAAAGCGTTAGTCTCTATGATCCAAGTGCAATCTTTTCCCTTATCTGACTATGGGACTTACGAGTTCGGTCAGATCAGTTCTGTTAGATAAGGCTTTTGACTACGTTAGAGAAAGTTATCCAGGAGGAATCGCCCATGCTTTCCAAGTAAGGGAAGTTTTTTTGGGCGGCTCAATTTTGGAAGAACTGATGGATTAGTCTCTTGTTCGGATATCCGTGGGGGTGAACCCCGAGTGTGGGACCGTGCCCCGTGCAAGAAGTGCTACTTCTGTTGCTAGCACCCTAGAATTCGTTGCGCGGTGGTGGGGACAGGGATCTTACAGCTGGTATGAGAGCAAATTTGCCTAATGTGGATCAACCAAGAAGCCAAAAATGTCAAAATTTTATAAAGAAGCAGTAAAAGGTTGTAATTATGTGATGAAACTCATACAAGTTGATATTCAGAATGAAATTCCTAAATTTATAATTGAGTCTTCAGATGGAAGTACTGCAATTATATGGAATTCCTGACTTGCTTGAGGCCTAGACGTGATGGTATTTACCTTATAGTTCGAAGGATTGTGACTATCTGTATATACCGAGGGTATAACTGCAGCTCTTTACTGGCAGTATATACGAATAAATCTAAGATCTTGAAATTATAAGCTAAAATGCTATCCAGATGATGAATTCGAATGTGGTTGGTATGATTTTAAAATTCTGATTGAGAATTGATGAGTTGAATTGGATTCTGATTGAAAAAAAATGATGATTCTTGAATTTTTGGTTGAAAAGTGATAAACTGAACAAAACCACAATGAGGATGAATGGGACGAGTCCCTGTGTTGATGTTCGTAACTGGAATGATGATAATGACTTCAGCAAATCACTATGAGATTAGTGGATTGTGCCGACAGATTTCTACTGTTAACTCTTAACCCAGTGGATCAAGTTAAGGGATGGCAAATTAAAAATCTATAAAATTGAAATCCCCCATGGAGTACTGTTTAGATGGAAATTTCAGTCTAATAGACCATTATTGTGTTAAAAATATGAATGATATGTTCTGAATGAATTGTTATCTGATAATGCGAGTATCTTTATCCCACGATTCTATGTGGGGAACCAACCTATCTAAAGAACTCCAGAATCAGATGAATCAAAATCAGATTTGAATCATAAATAAAGGGACTTAACAAGATGTTTCGTATTGATAGGAACATGGATCGAGGTCATCGTGGTAGAAATGATAACCCCCAACTCGATGAGGAAGAGCTTGACTTGGATGTTCGTAAAACTCTTCATAGTTCGCAGCCTGGACCTTTTAAGAGTGAAGGGGAAAACTTGGGCGAGGCTGTGGAGAAGTGGATCGAAGTAATGGACGAGTACTTTGATGTCATCGGGTACAATGAGAAGACCAAAAGGGCTCTTGCAAGGCTGAAGATAAAAGAAACTTCCAGAGTGGCATGGAGAAACCACTGCAAGACAAACCGTCTGAATCGGAATACCCAGACATGGAATGATTTCTCCAAGGCCTTTGATGTCAAGGTCCCACCAAAGCTACCACCATCACCTTTCAAAAGGTTTTTAGTTCCAAAAGGTGATTCCAACCTTCCACCGCCTAAGAGATATCAAGGTCAAGCCCAGGATATGGGAAGTTCCATAATGGAAGAAATGTCCTTTTCCCGAAAGTCAACCCCTTGGAATTCAGCTACAGAAGTTCCACCCTTGAACAAGGGAGTGAAATGCTATAACTATCAAGGATTTGGACATCGCAATATGGATTGTACAAATCCTTTTGGATCAAGGTTTTCAGGACAGGGAAATCAGGGATCAAGATTCGAGACTCCAGCTCCTTCCTTCCAGAGTAATCAGGTTTCTATCCGCCAAAATCAAGGAAATCCCAGAGGTAGACCCTCTATCCAACCCACAGTTTCAAACCAAAGTAATGCAAGACCTCTGCCTTAGAATAGGGAAAGTCAAAGAGAGTTGTTCCCAAATCGACCGTCCACTTCCAAGGCAGTAACGCTAGAAGTGATTAAAGAAGAAGAAGAAGAAGATGAAAGAGATCATACTCCACCTGCGAGATGAGGACATCTCGCATTTTTTAAGTGGGGTAGGATGTAAGATTCCTCTCCCAGCCCCTCAAGATGTCCAGTTTCTCCCCCTGTAATCAATCCCCTTTTCAGAATAATAACAGATCTTGTTTCTATCTGTTTTGGCCTAGAGAGAGAAAATATTCTAGAGAGAGATAATTCAGTTTCTAGATATCTTTGGATGGAAAAATATCCCTTCTTATTAAAATAATTTCCCCTGAAACAGAAATTCAAAAAGAACTTTCTAGTGTACAATTGGAATAAATTGAAAATAGGTAAAAAGGTCCTAGCCTGAGGGTCCAGATTTTTTAAAAATTTTGGATTAAGGTTCCTATGGACCAATAAGATTAATCCAAATGTAGGGAGGAGATAAATTAAATAATAAAAGAAAAATCTCCCAAAAATGAGGAAATACTCACATAAGATGAAGAGTTGACTAAGGACAAGGGTATTAGTTAAAAAAGAAGAGATATTTAGACGAAATGATGCATTTTTGACACCTCAATGTGGGAAATTCCCCTCATGAAGGAGGTGCCTATTTCACATGTGTGAATGAGTTTTAAACTCACAACTAATGAGATGTTTTCATCTCCTCTCTCCTGTTTCAACTAGAACCAAAAAGTAAGCTAAACTGATAAGGGATGTGAATGAATGTGATGGCATGTGAGTCAGGATGTGAATGAATCTTAAGGGATGTGAATGAATGTGATGGCATGTGAGTCAGGATGTGAATGAATGATAAGGGATGTGAATGAATGTGATAGCCTGTGAATCGAGATGTGAATGAATGATAAGGTATGTGAATGGATGTGATAAGGTATGTGAATGGATGTGAATGAATGATAAGGTATGTGAATGGATGTGATGTCATGTGAATGATAAGGTATGTGAATGGATGTGATATCATGTGAATCGGGATGTGAATGAATGATATGGGATGTGAATGAATGTGATGGGATGTGAATGAATGTGATGGGATGTGAATTGGGATAGATGTGAATGAATGTGGTGTGGTCTGAATGAGATGTGTTGTGTGAATGAATGTGATGTGGTCTGAATGAGATGTGATGTGAGTGAATGTGATGTGGTCTGAATAAGATGTGATGTGAGTAAATGTTATGTGGTCTGAATGAGATGTGACGTAAGTGAATGTGATGTGGTCTAAATGAGATGTGATGTTAGTGAATGTGATGTGGTCTGAATGAATGTGATGTGATGAGATGTGGATATGGGTAAATTGTTGGAATTAGGGTTGCAAGAAAGCACACAAAGCTTGGAGAAGAAGCAGCAAGAATGCACACAACACAAAGTGTATTAGATTGTGTCAATGTACAAAAGATAAGATAGCCCTAGAAGGATGGGCGTATATACAAGCCGAGGGAAAAAACCTCCTAAAGAGGGAAAAAGTGCCCCGACGGTCCTAAGTGTGTTCACACACATCACTGCCTATATATATATGGCAACAAATCCCCCCTGGGAGTGATGGTGTGAACGAGAGCTGGCACTCATGTATAGGGGAGTGCCATGCCCGAAGTAGATCAGTCCACAAAGGGGAGCAAGCCCAAAGCTTTGCGGAAAGCTTCGAACTTCTCACGAGGAAGCGCCTTTGTGAAAAGATCGGCGAGGTTGTCCTGTGTTGGCACATAGGCCAAGCTGATCTCTCTTGCTGAGAGTCTCTCCCTGACATAGTGATAATGCACCTCAATGTGCTTTGTGTGAGCATGAAAAACTGGGTTTCTCGCAACTGCCAATGCGCTCTGACTGTCAGTGAAGATAGAGGTGGCAGACTCCTGTCCAAGCCGTCTGAGCCACACACACTCAACCATAGCTGTGAAAGCTGCCCTGTACTCAGCTTCACAACTAGAAGTGGCCACAGTAGGTTGCTTCTTGCTCAACCAAGATATGCATGAGCTACCAAGCATGAAACAAAAACCACTTGTGGACACTCTTGTGTCATAGCAACCAGCCCAATCTGAGTCCGAAAAAGCATATAAATCTGGCGGCAACGATCCCCCCTTGGGATAAAACAACCCAAGATGTATGGTGCCACTCAAGTAGCGAAAGATGCGTTTAACTGCCTTCCAATGTTGAGACCCTGGGGCTATGCATAAACCTGCTCACCTGTGAGACTGCAAACGGAATGTCCGGTCTCGTAATGCATACATAAATGAGGCAACCAACAGCTGTCTGATAGAGTGTGACATCAAAGTGATCTGCAGCATCATGAAGACTCAACTTTAAACCTGTCTCCATTGGAGTAGCAATAGGCTTGCAGTCTTCAAGGCCAAATCTCCGCAACAATGTCTCAATATACTTTGTTTGACACAAAGCAATACCTCCATCACACTGCTTAAACTGTATCCCCAAATAATGATGCAAATGCCCCAAATCTGACATCTCAAAAGAGGCATTCAAATCAGCCTTAAAATCAACAATATGACTCTCATTTGGTCCTGTGAGCAGCATGTCATCGACATAGAGAGCAATGATTAGATGTACACTATCCACACGTTTAACATACAAAGTGCTTTCTGTTGGACTATTTTGAAACCCATGTGCAGTCAAATATGCATGTATCTTTTCATACCAAGCTTGTGGAGCTTGCTTTAAACCATATAAAGCCTTTTTCAACCTGCACACTTTGTTTTCCTACCCTCTTTGAACAAAACCACGAGGCTGCGATACATACACCTCCTCATGCAAATCTCCATTCAAGAACGTAGTCTTTATGTCCAGCTGATGTACATTCCAACCATTATGAGCTGCCAATGCACAAATGCTACGAATGGTAGTCGTACGACAAGTGGGAGCAAAGGTCTCATCAAAATCAATGCCCTTTTCTTGAGCATAACCCTTTGCAACAAGTCTAGCCTTATAGCGATCAACACTGCCATCTGGCTTTCGTTTCAATTTAAAAACCCACTTACATCCAATGGCCTTTTTACCAATAGGCAAATCACACAAAGACCATGTACCATTCTTCATTATAGCATCATATTCACTTTGCATTGCAGCCAACCAATTTTTTGAATTTTGTGCCTCAGCAAATGAAAGAGGTTCTTCCTCTTCACACATACTAGACACAGCCAAAGCATAACAATCTAATGCATAAGAGGCATGTTGAAAACCTGAACGAGTACGACTAGTCATAGGTGCATCAATCTTACTACTATCACGCAAGGTTTGCACCAGCCATTTAGGCATACCTCTAGCCTGCTCATTTTCAGCCCTATCCTCATGAATTACATTCTGTAAATCTGCATCAGAAATAGGCTGATCTATGATGTCGTTTGAAATCTGCATAGGCTGAATATTTGCCTCATTAGGACTTACATTTGAATTCCCACCTGTAAAGAGAGGCAACAACGTATCAAATACATCCCGTGAGCTCACACCTGTCTCTTTGGTACATGATAACAAGGGCTGCACAACATCTTCCACAAAAACAACATCTCGACTAATCAGGATACGCTTTGACTGCGGATGATACAATCTGTAACCCTTGCTTTCAGCACTGTAACCAACAAAAATGCATTTGACAGCCTTATCATCCAATTTTCTGCGTTGTTGCACAGGCACTAAAGCATAGGCCATGCAACCAAAGACACGCAAGTGACCAATAGAAGGCTTCCTGCCATGCCAAGCTTCGTATGGAGTAATAGACTGCAAGGCCTTAGTGGGACACCTGTTGAGTACATATGCAGCACACATGACAGCCTCAAGCCAAAACGCATGTGGCAAAGCTTGGCTCTTGACCATACATCGTGCCATCTCCATAAGTGACCTGTTTTTCCTCTCAGCAACACCATTTTGCTGAGGGGTATACGGCACTGTACATTGGTGTTTTATCCCACGACTAGCCAGAAATGCATCAAACTCTTTAGACATGTACTCCCCCCCTCTCGATCAGTACGGAGGGTGCCCACAGTACAATTGGATACATTTTCAACCATAAGAAAAAACTGTTTGAAGCACAAAAACACTTCGGACTTTGCCTTCAGTGGATATACCCATGCATGCCTTAAGTAATCATCAATGAAAGTCACGAAGTACAAGTGTTTGTATAGGCCCACATACATCACTATGTACAAGTTGCAATTTGCGAGTGGCCCGCACAGAACCATCCTTTGGAAACGCAGAATGCTGCATTTTGCCCAAAATACAGCCTTCACAAACATGTTTCAATGGTGCCTCAAGAGGGGGCAATGAAGCAACCATATCAAATTTTTGCAAACGCAGCAAACTAGCAAAGTTCAGATGACCAAAACGAGCATGCCATAGTTTTGCATCTGAAACTGCCTTTTCATCAGAAACTGCATTTGCTTAATCTTCCACACACTTGTCATAAGAATTGAGCCTATACAGCCCATGAAACAAGGTGCCAGATACAATAATCGTATCACCAGAAGTCAAATCATGAACAGTACATCTGTAATCCACAAATTTGATTACAAATCCAAGTCTAGCAAGCGCAGAGACAGACAATAGATTCTTCTTTATCCCTGGCACATACAAAGCATCTGAAAGTGTGAAAGCGCTGCCATTTGCAGCAGTAAGCATAATTTTACCAATGCCCTTCACTGGGTAAGAAGCATTATTAGCTCTTGCCTTTATCAAGAGCCTTCTCAGACTTATTGTTGCTACCTGTGGAAGGAGAAGAAGTTGCAGACCTACTAATAGGAGAAGAAACAGTGGAAGGGGCTGCCTTACCACTTCTTCTCTACTGCTTGATCAACTGCACGCTGCCTGGCCCTGTTTTGCCTGGACTGCGCTTCTTGCAAGAGCTTGTTGACTAAAGTATCATACTTGACAGCATCAGGTCTGTCCTCATTAAGAAGTCTCCATGTGGAAGCAAAAGTCTCAGGTAAAGCATCAAGAACAGTCTGCACAAGAGAATGATCAAGAATAATCTCACCTGCAGAAATCAACTGTTCTTTGAGATCTTTAATCTCAGCAAGAAAAACATTCATGTCATCATCTTCCTGCATAATCTTCAATTCTAGCTCTTTACGCAGGTAAGCGATTTTTGCCTCGTTACAACCTGTATACAAACCAGCTAGAATATCCCAAGCCTGTTTTGCTGTTTTAGCTGAACGAATATGTGGGGTGATGTTACGTTTGACAGAAAGTGCAATCAAGGCATGAGCCTGCGTATCTTTACCATCCCAACGAGCTTGTTCAGTAGTGGGTAAAACAGTAGCAATAGTAGAGCTGCTAGAACCTGCAACATCCTCAATAGATCCTATATCCACAGAACCTGGACGTACATCCGTATCCTGCACAACGTTCCACACTCCTTTTGCAACCAAAACATGCTGCATCATGTATGCCCAAAGTGGGTAGTTGCTGTCTCCATCCAGTTTGTCTTCAGCAGACAACATGGAAATACATCATTACTGTTATCAGCCATGGCCACTGACTGAAACTGATGCAAAAGCTACCTGTAATGAAGCAAAGACTGAACAGAAGACAACTTGTGCTATGTAGCACGGTCCACAATAGAACACGTATGCCTGTTTTGTAAAAAATTGCACTGTCGAAGTTTCTGCAAAAAATGACGAAAACACCTGTGCAGAACTTGAAATGCAAAAACGGAGCCCGAAACGACCTCAGATGCAAATTCTGAGAACGCGAATCCCTACGAGACCTTTTGCAAAGTATAGGGACCTGCAAGCGCTCGTGAAAACTCACCTCAATCGGAGAACGTGAGTCGGAGGGTGCTGGCGGCGTAGCCCTAGGAGCCGATGCCTACTCTGATACCAATTGTTGGAATTAGGGTTGCAAGAAAGCACACAAAGCTTGGAGAAGAAGCAGCAAGAATGCACACAACACAAAGTGTATTAGATTGTGTCAATGTACAAAAGATAAGATAGTCCTAGAAGGATGGGCGTATATACAAGCCGGGGTAAAAAACCTCCTAAAGAGGGAAAAAGTGCCCCGGCGGTCCTAAGTGTGTTCACACACATCACTGCCTATATATATATGGCAACATAAATGTGAGTAGATGAGATCTGATGAGGATATTTGAGGAAAGAAGTGATGAGATGAAAAATGATGTGATTGGATAAGAATGGGAATTTATATGAAATGAATGTGGATTAAGTATTGTTGATTAATGTGGAAAGATAAGAGTTCGTTATAAAAATTGTATTTATGACCTGTTTTTAAATGACTGTTTTATGTCAAGAATGCTGGGGAAGCATTTTGACCGTCTTGTGAATGAGGTCGTGGAGACCTAGTTGATAAAGTTGCAATAGCTGATGGAGAGTCAACGGAGGACGTCTCACGTAGCAAGGTCTTGGCCGAGGTCTTGACCAGCCTCGGTTCGATTTAAATCGTGAGCTTCCTGTACGGTGGATGAGGGACCAAGGAAGCGGCCTATGAGTGAAGCGCTAGGTGACCTACGAAGGATCCTAGAGGGTGCTGACCATACGGTGCTCGGGCTCTAGGTCACCGAAGATACCCACACGTACGTCGTGGAAGATACTGGAGCAAGGAGTAAGAGTTGTTTTCTGAATTCCAGCATAGATCTAGTTGATTGACCTTGCTGGTCCTCAACGGATGAGTCCATGGCTCTTTTATATGGATCCGTTGGTTGATCTTGCTGATCTTCAATGGAGATTCCATTTTGATATGTGAATATATTGCCGGTTACTATGACCTAGGAACTATCGAAAAGGCCCCTGAGTGGACAGGTGGTGAGCATTCTGGTTGCCAATGATGCCATAGGTACACCGATGAAGGAATGATTGGAAGTAAGGATTTAACCAGAGATTTTACAGATTATGATCAGTGACACCATGGTTTCATTAAATGATTGTTTTTAAAGGTAGCTGATTCTGTGAAAAAGACAATTTCATATTGGGTGTGTAAGTGGTGCGGCTAGTTTAAGTTTGCATGAATATCCGACCTAGGGGGCCTGGGAACTCTTTTCCCTGGTACCCGGGACAACCATCCAAGCATCTAATCCCACTGATTTTTCCTTGATTCACTCCACCTCTTTTGCTTGATTCTCTCCACCTCTTCACTTTTCCCAAAATATCTCCCAGAATATCTCCACACTTCCTAAATCTTCTCATGCTACCCTTTATTCTCTCCCAGTAGATTCTTCTCACCTTTTCACAGGTTCTCTCACATTTACACATTCTCTTTTACAGCCTCTAACCAAGGGCTTGTTCCCGCACACACCCTATTCACTTGTATATTTCAACACCCCCCTCAAGTGAATACTCCTAGAACACCTAGACCTTATACCAAGTTTCCCTCTTACTTGATAGTCCGCGACCAGTGTCTAGCACACCTCCCCTCAAGTTAACTTAGCACACCTGGACCCTATACCAAGTTTCTCTCTTACTTGATAGTCCACGACTAGTGCCTCTCAAGTTCCTAAACTCATAGTCCTTGACACTCTCTCTCTCTATGTGTCCACGGCTACTACAAGTGCTCGCGACTTTGACTAAAGTTCTCACACATACATCTACCATGTGGCCTACATCATCGGTGGCTCAGAGGTGGTATTACTTTGTTGGGGCAGGTTACATTGGGTTGTGGGGTCTCTCTCTCTCTCTCTCTCTCTCTGAGATTTTCACATGTCTCCTCCCTCTTTGGAGCCTCACATCTTCTCTTGTCTTCAGTCTTCTTGTCATGGTAGCTTCTCTTCATGCGTCCATGTCTTCCTCTTCTTTCAGTCCTCTTGTTGTGGTAGCTTCTCTTCTCGTGTCCATGTCTTCCTTTAGCTTTTCTTCTTGGTGTGGATCCTCCTCTTGGAAAGAGATGTGTGGCTAGGGCCATGAGCTTATCTGTCAAGTCTTCTTGCTCCATGTGAGCAACATGTTTAAATATTTTGTTGACAGTTCTTTTGGGCTTTTGATGTTTATCTTGTGTCATTATGCAATGCAAACCCAAATCTATGCGGGAGGTCTTTACCTCTTGCCTTATTCTGGACAAGGGCAGTGTCTGATCCCATTTTTACACTGATGTAATGTGCCCAATACATAATGCATATAGCATTCATTCTTATGCACATTCCCAAATGCAACTCTGGCTGTGAATAATCTTGAATTTCAGTGAGATTTGTAGGCATTAACCAAGGGTTAAATGCAAAATGATAATTACCAACCACAAATTTACCAGTATAATTTTACCAAAAATTACATTAAATCAAGGGTAACCAATTTGTACGGAATGGTTGGAGTATCAAACCAACTCCGAATTGCAATCTGAAGTTATAGGGATCTGTATCACATACCTAATGGTTGATTTGGACCCTCAATTGCACCAAAATATAGTGATTAGCACTGATTAATCACTGATTAGTAAATTAATCTTCTATTTTGTGTGTAAAAGATAGAGTATGCGGGGAGCCCAGATCTGAGGCCTTAGAGTTCAAATGAGCTCAAATCCTTTCAAGGCCATCAATACAATTAGTCTAGTAGAGGATTAAGCTAAGAAACACAAGATTTGACCAAACATTGAATGCTTAATCTCTATTTTACCAAAGTCACCTACAGATTTGATGAAGAGCTTGGATCTCACTATAGACTTGATCAAATCAAATTCTGACTTCACCAGCTTGTAGAGCATGCTTGAAAACCTCCAGGGCTAAGAGGAATTAGACCCATTTGATTGGATGAAGTAGAGATCTTATTTTTCACTCAGAAAACAGGTGCCAGCGAATCTGCAAATTTCTGGAGTTCTAGGCAGTGGTTTACGCTTTTGATTAGATTGGCTAGAGCACCATTGAAGTGGCTATCTATGGCTAGAAGGGTTTGGGCTAGTTTGATGTGTGCAAGGAGAGGGAGCTCCTCCACTGGCTGGGGGTACAAAAAGCTTCTTGAAAATAACTTTAAAAAATTGATTATTTTCTAATTATCTACTAATCCTAATTAACTAGATAATGGGCTCATAAACTTGATGGATTCTAGGCTTGCTCTGATACCATGTTAAAATTATAGTAATGTGATGAGATATGGTGGATCAAATGCTAGAATCAACATCATCATTAACAAAGTGATTAGATAATAATTAAGATGTGATTAGTGAGTAATTAACTAATAACTTAATGTAGGCATGGATAATAAAAAACCAGCAAATTCTCATTAGGCCAATGCCTCAATTTATAGAGTTTACATTCAAGCATCTAATCTCACTGATATCTCCTTGATTCACTCCACCTCTTTTGCTTGATTCTCTCCACCTCTTTTCCCAGAATATCTCCACACTTCCTAAATCTTCTCATGCTACCCTTTATTCTCTCCTAGTAGATTCTTCTCACCATTTCACGGGTTCTCTCACATTTACACATTCTCTTTTACAGCCTCTAACCAAGGGCTTGTTCCCACACACACCCTATTCACTTGTATATTTCAACACCCAGCCACTACCCACCTTCTCTCCCTATCTCCCCAGCCGAGCCTCCCCCCCCTCATGCTCTCTCTCTATACCTATGCCTTCTCTTTCTTCTCTCCTCCTCCCTATACTCCTAGCGCAACCCAGCCCACCACCTCCTCTCCCTATCTCCCCAACTGAGCCTCCCCCCCCTCATGCTCTCTCTCCCCCTCCAACCCATTGCAAACCAACATGCTCTCCCTCCACACACTCTCTCTCTCTCCCTCTCTTTCTCTTCCTCCTTCAACACGCACCCTCATGCTCTCTCTCCCCTCCAACCTACTTTAACCAACATGCTCTCCCTCTACACACTCTATCTCTATCTCTCTTTCTCATACTTCTTTAACATGCACCCTCATGCTCTCTCTCCCCTCCAACCTACTGCAACAACCAACATGCTCTCCCTCTACACACTCTATCTCTATCTCTCTCCCTCTCTTTCTCATACTTCTTTAACACGCACCCTCATGCTCTCTTCACCTCTGTCTATCCCTCTCCCTCCCTCCCTCCCTCCCTCTCTTTCTCCCTCTACACACTCTACCTCTTTCCCTCTCTTTCTCTCCCCCTCCAACCCACTCCAACCCACTACACATTCTATCTCTATATCTCTCCCTCTTTCTCTTCCTCCTTTTAACACGCACCCTAATGCTCTCTCCATCTCAGTCTATCCCTTTCCCAGTCATTGTTGGCACTGGTTGGAGCTAGTTGCTTTATTGAATGCATTTACCCCCCTTCCCTCACACCCACCCCACAATAGTTAACCAGAGCCTTGTATGTGATTTATCTCCAATCGAGTACTTTGTAGTTTTTTTTTCTTTTGTATCCATTTGATGTCCATTGAATGATGATGTACATAGGTTTTGTCTCATAGGTCGTATTTTGGCCTTTGGAAGACGTTAATAAAATCTTTCTCTCTCTCTCTCTCTCTCTCTCTCTCTCTCTCTCTCTCTCTCTCTCTCTCATTGCCACCACCATACGCTTGCTCCCCTTATCTAGCCCTCTCCCTCTCTCTCTCTCTCTCTCTCTCTCTCTCTCTCATTGCCACCACCATACGCTTGCTCCCCTTATCTATCCCTCTCCCTCTCTCTCTCTCTCTCTCTCTCTCATTGCCACCACCATACGCTTGCTCCCCTTATCTAGCCCTCTCCCTCTCTCTCTCCATGCCCTCCCTCCCTCCCTCTCTCTCTCTTTCTCCCTCTATACACTCTATCTCTCTCCCTCTCTTTCTCATCCTCCTTCAACATGCACCCTCATGCTCTCTCCACCTTTGTCTATCCCTCTCCCTCCCTCTACACACTCCCTCCCTTCCTCCCTCTCCACCTTTGTCTATCCCTCTCCCTCCCTCCCTCCCTCCCTCTCTCTTTCTCCCTCTACACACTCTACCTCTCTCCCTCTCTCTCTTTCTCCATCTCTCCCTCTCTCTCTCATTGCCAGCATACGCTTTCCCCCCCTACCTAGCCCTCTCCCTCTCTCTTTAACCTTGCCCTCCCTCCATCCCTCTCTTTCTTTCTCCCTCTCTCACTCTCCCTCTACACACTCTCTCTTTACCTCTCTCGCTATTTCTCTTCATCCTTCAACACGCACCCTTATGCCATCTCCCTGTCTATCTATGCCTCTCCATCTCTTTCTATGCCTCTCCCTCTCTTTCTATTCCCTCCCTCTCTCCCTTCTGCTCTCCCTCCCTCTCTCTCTCTCTATATTTATGTACGTAGAGAGAGCGGGAGAGGGAGAGAGAGGGGGGGGGAAGGATCGATCCCGCCAATCTCTCTCCAGCTTGCTTGTAAAACTAGCCCCTCTCTCCCCTCCCCCTCTTTTGCTCTCTCCCTCTTCCTTATGCTTAGTCTCTCTCTCTCTCCCTCTTCCTTATTATTGTTAGTCTCTCTATCTCTCGCTTTATCTCTACATTTCTCTCTATCTCTTTCGACCTCTCTATATGCAAATTCTCTAATCCCCTGTACTTTAAGGAGAGGAGAGATATTGAAGAAAAAAAACAAACGATACAATACTTGCTCAAATAAATTCATGTACACAATGAATAATGTTTTCCAAGGAAAATATTCACGAAGGAAAATACATTTCATTCATAAGAAAAAGTCCATACAAACTAACTAACCAAAAAGATAAAATTTACATATATAGGTATTCTAGTTGCCCTAATTATTATCCTTTATTCAATTAACGGGCAACACTACATGGTCTGCTTGCACCACTACTAAACTAGGTGTCCTTCTCTTTCACTAACTTCCCAAGCTCCTCTCGAAGAATTGTTTCTTCATTTTCAGTGATGTATCTAAATGCCTGCTCCAAATCCTTATTGCATCAATTCAAGGAGATTGCTCACTAGGTATCTGTTTAACAACTCCCTATTAAAAACATACACGATAGAGAGGGAGGTGGTCTTGCTTGGATAGAATTGGATTAAGTGATTTGGGTTGCCTTCTTGCTCACATATGGTGAACACACTAATAGAAGCATTAGGATTACGAAAGAGAGGAGATTGTAACTCCCAATCTTTCAGTGCTAAATATTCGCCTGCATATGAAAAGGAGGCCATGTGGTCGTTGTTGCAGGCACCAAAGAAAACTGATACATAGCAATCCATTGCAAACATAAGCTTTGAATGAACACTTAGAGAAGCTAGAAGCGCGATTATCTGAAAAACGTTAGAGAGATAGTCTTAGAAGCTCCAAATCCAAGAAGAAGAATCTCAAAATGAAGAATAGAGTGTAAAAAATAAAATAAATAATCTAATATTAATACACAATTTAAAAAAACCTTTCAAACATTTATACCATTGACAAAATGACCTAATATATTAAAACTTTATATGTACCAACAATAGAAAATAGAAAGATATAAAATATTTAAAAATTAATAAATATTATTCAACATTAAATGAAAGATATTTTGTATTAGATGAAAAATTTTAAACATTTAATAAAGAATATTCTGCATTTAATATAGAACAACAAGAGAGAGAGAGAGAGAGAGAGAGAGAGAGAGAGAGAGAGAGAGAGAGAGAGAGTCAACAAGATAAGGGAAAGAGGAAGGGAAGGAGGGAGGGAGGGGAGGAGTACGGTACAGGTAGTTGTTAGAAGTCATCTCCTGTCTATTTGTATACACCAGGGCCTCTATTGTGGGTGTGCCCGCCCGTATATCATTTTTCCACACTCCCCGTATTTTTTCCCTATTTTTCCCATTTTTTTCTAGTGGCTGGAGGGCTGCCAGTTGATGCCAGGAGCACTCTGAAGCTGGCCGACTGCATCTGTATCAGTCGTGGGCTGTCTGAGTGCTGGCCGACTTGTTCTATCCAGGCGTGGGGCATCAGATGCTGGCCGACTACTATATTCAGCAGTCGTGGGAGTTTTGCTCAGTCGTGGGCCCTTTTCAGTGCTGGCCGACTGCCCTCATGGGCCTGTATATATTGCCCCCCATCCTCCTCCACTTTCTCATGCAGTATCTTCGGGATCTTGTGTATAGAGAAGAGTTTACACACATCTCTCTATGTTTCTTGTGCTGATTATTTTCTGCAGTCTACTTGCTCTTGTCTACCCAAGTTTGGATATCATTTCCGCTGCATATTCTGACATGGTATCAGAGCCCTAGGCTCTAGGAGATCTTGGGCGTTTTTCTGAGCAAGAGGGAGAGAAACAAGTTGCTGATCGGTGGACTGTTTCGGGCTGAATGGGAAGTGAAGGTGCAAGAGGAAGGCGGGCAAAGGGGCTGGACAGCCACTTGCATATTTTCTGATTTTCAGATTTTTCCCACCCACCCACCCTTTCAGGTTACTCTCCGAGATGGCGGATTTACTCGAGCTGGCAGAGAAGCACGTGAAGATTCCGACTCTCCCCACGTTCCCAGTGGATCGGCAGGTGGACGGGTCCAATTATGGCATCTGGAAGGTCATGATGGAGTCAGTTCTGGAGTCATATGATCTTGCTGATTTTATTATCAAAGGGGTGCCAAGGCCAGAAGCTGAGGAAGGGGAGTTATTATCGACGAGGAAGGACCGAGAGGCACATGCACAAATGTGGGACCGTGTCAACGCCAGGGTCCGGTCATTTATATTCCTCAATTGCACACCACAGGTGATCAACCATGTGAAGCACATGACGCTGGCGAGAGGCATATGGGAGCACTTGGCTTCTTTGTACAACAGGGTGTCACCCATGAAGCGGATATCCTTGGAAGTGCAGATGCGGGTTATGAACCCTGCAAAGTCTTCGACGATGCGGGAACACATTAACAAGTTGCAGGCCCTTTAACAGGAACTCCTTCAAGCTGGGAAAGAGATATCGTCCGAAGATATGGCCATCACGTTACTTTCCCACTTGCCTGGTCAGTATTCCGCTTTCTATTCCTCGTTGATCACGAGTGGCAGGCTCAACACAATTACTTGGGAGGAGCTTGTGCCAATGGTCTTGGACCAGGAGGAACGTTTCACGAACCCTCCTCACGGCGGAGGTTCGGAGGCCTTAACTGGCCAACGGTCGAAAGGCCGTAATACCAACAAGGGCAAAGGGAAGGCTTCACCAGATAAGTCTTCCGAGAAGAAGCCTGATCCAGAACGAGAGAAGCTGAAGGCCGAAAGATCTTGTAATGATTGTGGCGAGAAAGGCCACTACTGGAGGAAGTGCCCTAAGCGGACAGGGAAGAGTGCTGAGTCCTCAGCCTCAGCTGCGAAGACTCCGGCATTTGTGCACTTGGAGATGGTGGACTCCGATGATTCATCGTCTTCGAGCGAGGAGGCAGTTGGCTTCACCGCAAAGGATACTCGGGAATGGATTCTCGACAGTGGTGCTTCCAGGCACATGACTCCATCCCGTGACTTCTTCCTGGATCTGAAACGGCAGTCAGGTCGTATCTTTATTGGCGATAACTCCACTATTCCGATTCATAGTGAGGGCCGGATGGAGATCATTCCCAACGGCAAGGGGGGCAAGCATGCTTCCCGTGTTCTTTATGTCCCTGCTCTGGGCTTTCATCTTTTGTCAGTGCATGAGGTATGCAAGACTGGCTTTCGGGTGGAATTTGAGGAGCATTCAGTTGCTCTAAGGGACCGTGAGACAGGCAAAGTTGTTTGGGAAGGCGGTGTGGAGAACGGCATCTACAAGCTCTCTGCACTCTCCTCACTGACAGGCTCTCAGGTCGGAGATCTGTGGCACTTTCGTTTTGGCCACTTAAATGTGGATGCTTTGCGGCGCGCCTTCCGGGACCAGATGGTGGTTGGCTTGCCAGATGTTGGTAGTAGGCAAGGACGCTGCAGTTCTTGCATACGTGGTAAGCAGCACAGGGAATCCTTTCCGAGCAGGTTTCCAGGCGGGCTTCGAAACCTTTGGAGTTGATTCACACTGACTTGTGTGTGGACCACAGCAGATACCATCCTTGGGAGGATCTCTCTATTTCATGCTGCTTGTTGATGATTGTACCAGATTCACGTGGGTCTACTTTCTTTCACAGAAGGACCAGGGTTTTGCTCGGTTCAAGGATTGGCACGTGATGGTGGAGAAAGAGTCTGGATTTCAGGTCAAGACTCTCAGGGCTGACAAAGGAGGGGAATTCTCCTCGACTGTATTCTTTCGGTTTTGTGCAGATCATGGCATCAAGAGGGAATTGGCCAATACTGGTTCGCCTTTGGAGAATGGAGTTGTTGAACGTAAGAACAGGACCGTGGTGGAGATGGCGAGGACCATGCTGGAGCATCGAGATCTTCCTCGTCCACTTTGGGGTGAGGCTGTGGCAACAGCTGTCCATACCATTAACCGCTCTCCGACGACTTCTGTACCCCATATGACTCCATTTGAGGCATATTTTGGCAGGAAACCCGATGTCTCGCACTTCCGTGTCTTTGGGAGTGACGCGTATGTACATATTCCGAAGAAGCAGAGGGGGAAGCTTGACTCCAAGTCCCGCAAGCTGGTATTTGTGGGGTATAACTCTCTTTCCAAGGGATACAGGTTGTATGATCCAGAGAGGAACGAGATTGTTGTCAGCCGGGATGTGGTCTTTGACGAGCATGTTCCAGCATCCACTGTCGAGGAGCCGCCACTTCTTGGAGATCCAGAGTCTGATGATGATTCCCAGTCTACCACTCCAGTTGATCCACCTCAGTCATCACAGGAGGTTGAGCCCGCAGCTGGAGTTGAGCCCCCGCGACCCCACAGGAGGCTCCACGATCTGTTCGAGTACCTAGGTGGTTGATGGACACCCTTCGGGAGTCAGGTGTCACGGAGCTACCCTCCGAGGACCACAGAGGACGGCATCACATCGAGTTCGAGATAAAAGCAACACGGCGGAGCTTCTTCAGGTGAACTATGCTCTTATGTCTCGTATCATGCGGGATAAAGAGCCCACTTCCGTAAAGGAAGCCCTTTCACAGGATACTTGGAGGGAAGCCATGCAGGTGAAACTTGACGCCATCGAGAAGAACAACACTTGGGAGTTGGTACTGAGGCCGTCGAAGCGGTCAGTCATTGGTGTCAAATGGGTCTTTAAGACCAAGTACGCGGCTGATGGGTCGGTGGACAAACACAAAGCCAGGCTCGTGGCTAAGGGTTATGCTCAGCGGCCAGGCATCGACTACGAGGATACCTTTACACCGACAGCGCGGATGACCATGATTCGGACCGTTCTTGCCCTTGCTTCTTCTCAGAGGTGGCCCGTGTACCAAATGGATGTAAAATCTGCGTTCCTTAATGGTGACCTGCAGGAGGAGGTGTACGTTGAGCAGCCTCCAGGCTTTATTGTTCTAGGATCGGAAGGGATGGTTTACAGGTTACGTAAGGCCTTGTATGGTCTTAAACAGGCTCCGCGAGCTTGGAATCAGAAGATTGATTCCTTCTTTATTCGGACTGGATTCCAGAGATCGGTTGCAGATCCGAACCTGTATCTCTTTCGGGAACGCGGCATGGTCACACTTATCATCCTTTATGTGGATGATCTCATTCTCACCGGCGGTCATGTGGAGCACATCGGAGTGACGAAGGCTGCCTTGTCAAAGGAGTTTGAGATGACCGACTTAGGCTTACTCCACTTCTTCTTGGGATTGGAGATTTGGCAGACCCAGAGGGGGTTTTTTGTCTCTCAGCAGCGGTATGTTCATGAGTTGCTTGAGGCCTTTGGGATGGAGAACTGCAAGCCTATTACTTCGCCGATGGACCCGAACACAAAGTTAACCGTTACAGATCCTTGTGAGCCAGTTTGATGGCTCGCAGTACACCGGAAGTTGGTTGGTTCATTGATCTGGTTGCTGAACACCAGATTGGACTTGAGCTTCTCCGTGGGGCTGTTGAGCTCTTTTATACAGACGCCATTGAAGACTCATTGGGACGCAGGATTGAGGATCTTGCGGTATCTGCAGAGTACGAAGGATCTGGGACTCTTTTACACAGGAGGGAATGGAGTCAAGCTCCAAGGTTGGAGTGACTCAGATTGGGGAGGAGATCCAGACACAAGGAGATCTACTTCAGGATACACTTTTACCCTCGGCTCAGGAGCGGTTTCTTGGAGCAGCAAGAAGCAGCAAACTATTGCCCTTTCTTCGACAGAGGCAGAGTATCGGGCTGCTTGTGGTGCTGCTTGTGAGGTTGTATGGTCTGCGGAGGCTGCTTGGCGAGATGGGGTTTCCACAGAGGGAGCCCACAGTCATCCAGTGTGATAACCAGAGTTGTATAGCTATTGCTCGGAACCCGGTTTTCCATGCCCGGACCAAGCATATAGAGATACAGTATCACTTTGTTCGTGAGAAGATCTTGGCGGGTGACATCTTGCTACTTTATTGTTCGATGGAGGACAATGCGGCGGACCTCTTCACGAAGTCTCTACCTCAGGCTACGCTCAGGCGGCACTCCAGCTCCCTGGGGTTGGTTACATAGCCAGGAGCTGAGAGGGGGTGTTAGAAGTCATCTCCTGTCTATTTGTATACACCAGGGCCTCTGTTGTGGGTGTGCCCGCCCGTATATCATTTTTCCACACTCCCCGTATTTTTTCCCTATTTTTCCCATTTTTTTCTAGTGGCTGGAGGGCTGCCAGTTGGTGCCAGAAGCACTCTGAAGCTGGCCGACTGCATCTGTATCAGTCGTGGGCTGTCTGAGTGCTGGCCGACTTGTTCTGTCCAGGCGTGGGGCATCAGATGCTGGCCGACTGCTATATTCAGCAGTCATGGGAGTTTTGCTCAGTCGTGGGCCCTTTTCAGTGCTGGCCGACTGCCCTCATGGGCTTGTATATATTGCCCCCCATCCTCCTCCACTTTCTCATGCAGTATCTTCGGGATCTTGTGTATAGAGAAGAGTTTACACACATCTCTCTGTGTTTCTTGTGCTGATTATTTTCTGCAGTCTACTTGCTCTTGTCTACCCAAGTTTGGATATCATTTCCGCTGCATATTCTGACAGTAGTGAGGGAGGGAAGGGAGTAAGGGGAAGAGAGGAGAGAATAAGGTTTTGGTTTTGAAAAAAATAAAAGAGAGGGGCATTGGCGCCCACATAAGCGAGAGAGACGAAGAACCCAAAAGAAAGAGTGCTTAACATATGAAAGTGACAAGTTTAAAAAAGATTTGATTAATACATTAACAAACAACTAAAAAATGTGATTTTGGTTGCTAT
This sequence comes from Cibotium barometz, assembly GCF_041138505.1. Classification (NCBI taxonomy): domain Eukaryota; kingdom Viridiplantae; phylum Streptophyta; class Polypodiopsida; order Cyatheales; family Cibotiaceae; genus Cibotium; species Cibotium barometz. The sequence goes on from NC_141076.1 coordinate 54,964,109, forward strand.
ATATAGGAAAAAAAGTGCGAGGATCAAACCCCCACACGGGGTCGGGGCGCATTCCCTTTTTGTCTTTCGGAGGGGTTTTGGGTGCCATGCGCCCGCTCACCTTTTTTTTTTTGGTGTGTGTGTGTGTGTGTGGGGTTGGCCTTCGTGATAATAGCTCAAAGAAGCTCAGCAAAGTGTGTGTCGTTACTCAGTGTTCGAAAAAAACCAAAATCCTATATCTTTTTATACCTTTAATCTGAAAAATCAAAAGTAAGTTCTTATATTGCCAAGTGTAAAAATTTTTCTCTAAAATTCTTGAAGGTTTTATAAGTTTTATTCAGAATTTTACACTTTAAAAAACTCTTGCGACAAAATAACTCGAGTATCAAGAGAATGTACTTAAAAACGACTTTAAAACACTCTCGCAACAAAATGATTGGTCACATCAATAGAATTTACTAAATTGTTGATTGCCAAATTCATGAGTAAAATGATATTTATCATTAAAGAAAATAGAATTTTGCTTTCACAAGAATATCATCCATGCTTGTGCATAAATGCACTACAAATATTGCATTGCGTCCTAAAAGAAGCTAAGACTAGTTGAAATTTTTTTACTCACAAGCTCCCAAATCCTTCATGCTCCTCCATCTCCTAATGAAAAGAAGATTGTATTATATGTTAGTACTTTGCTATGAAGGCATTAATAATGTATTTAATCTCTAAAGTTTTTAGAAATACCTTTTAGTCTTCATTTGTAAAAGCATGTCTTGTCGTAATGGCATCAAGCCTCCAAAGCTCTATTGCTGACATTGGAGGACCTTCGATGGATACTCGCATTAAGGAAGTTGTACTCTTTGTCGTCAATCTATTCCTCAACTTTGATTTGATAATATTCTGTATACTAAAGCCACGCTCACAAATTGCAGTGCTGGAGCATTGGACTAATGCAACTTGCGCTAGCTTTAGCAACCCTTCATACTTTTCTTGTAGAGTGATATTGTTACTTATGTAAGACCAAGGGTCCCGCAAATTCCACCCTTTCCAATCATTAGTGGCTTGAATCTTGAATGTAAGGTATTCTCTTCGAAGAGATATTGGATCTACAAATTTGTCCATTAACTCACCATTTGCAAGTTTGCTTTCTCCATAAAATGATATCAACCTGTCTAATTCATCAGCTCCAAAATTCTTAAGTAGCTTTCCAGGAGGATAGCAAGATGGAGAGAGTATTTTAAAACAAGCCAAGGTAGAGTTATCCACAAATCTCTCTTTCAAATCTTTAATAACACTTAATGTGAATGCTTTTTGAAAGCTAATAACCAATTCAATATCAGAGCCATCAGAAGAGCGAGATATCTTTTTGCTACGAAAATGGTCACCTTTTATTGAAGATCGTAAACCATGGAGAAAACCCTTCTCTGGTCCATAATCAGGAATAATAGGAAAACCCCTTGTATCTTCCTTTCTTGCATTCATGTCAATATCCGGTTCTGACACAAACTCTATTTCCAATGCACAAATCTCAGCACTCACAATGCCAGGAATACTAGTAATATCAACATATGACTTTTCAAATATTTTACTTAACTTTGTCAAATGTTGATATAGATCTGCTAAGAAATGTAATGCATAAATGAGTTCTAGAGAAGACAATTTGCTAAAGACTACGAGATTCTCACTCTCAAAGAACTCAAGAAGAGGCTCTAGTGAGTCACAAAACTTTGCTAAAACCATTGATCTACTCAACCATCTAATTGAATGAATTTTATCCAATTGAATTATTGAGCATTCAAATTCTTCTTGTAATTCTTTTAATTTCTCTTTGCGGATGACACTCTTTCTAAAAAGAGTTGCGACTTCATTAACTGTGGAATCAATAGCTTTTGCAAATAGAATCTTTTCTATGCTTTTAGATGCACAAAGATTTGTGCGATGAGCCACACAATGCATAGATGTCATGAAAGGACAAGACTCCTTTAATCTAGTAGACACCCCGGATCTCTTTCCTATCATTACGGATGCACCATCAGATCCAAATCCAACCAACTTTCTTAAGTCCAATCCATTTTCTAAGATCAATGTTATTAAAGAATTATACAAGCCCTCCGCAGTACGATCCCCAATAACATCTACAAGTCCAAAAAAAGATGTACGTGGACAATGATTCTCTAGATAAGATGCATATACTATCATGTGCTCATCGATAGATATATCTGTTGATTCATCTATCATGATCCCAAAACAAGGAGAATTTTTTAATCGTTCTCCTATATTAGTGACAATGCTTTTTCAATATATTGAACAAAAGTTGCACAACTCTTATCATTGTTGTACATATGTTCGGGTACATTGGGAGTTTTGCATTCTCGCAGAAACTCTAACGTTGGCACAAACTTGTTTAATGGGATATCATTTTTAGCAAGAAAATAGGCAGTACGAAATAGATTAGTAATCTCTTCGTCATGTGTTTCATTTTGTTTGCTCAATCCTACTTCAAGACTTCCTCTTGACATAGAACGAATCAATGATAACCTATGTGTGCAAGAGCGTGCATGTGTACTTAGGGCACTATGCTGCATGTTTTGTGCACCTATTGTTGCAAACTCACTTTTGCAATTAGGATCCTCCATGCAAACCTTACAATACATGCGTGCTTTCTCTCTATCAAATTCCAGCCAATGAAATTCACTTCTCTAATTTTCACACCACGATAACCTAGCTCTTTTTCTACGCGTAGCCTCTTTTTCATCAATCTCTTCGCTGCTTACAGTAAAATCATTAGCAATAATTTCTTCGTCAATTTCTTTACTTGACCTTTTACCTTTTTTCTTCTTATCCACAATAACTTCTTTACTAAATCCTCCAAATCTGAGTAGTGTGGATTGCACAAAAGCCATGTGAAATATTTGAAATGTGTTATTATGATAATATGTTCCTTGTAAATTAATGTTTTACCAAGAAATAGCAAGTCATGTCAAGTTGTATGCCTCAACATATCTAAAAATGAAAAGAAAAAAGATGTTGAGTAGCTGTGAATGAGAGACATAGAGAAGAGATGCAAGCCAGAAAAGAGATGGAGAGAGGCAAGCTAAAACAAAATTTACCCTGACCTTAATCCTGCAAAGTTTGATGCCAATCAATGTTTTGTGAAGTGTTCGAACTTCGTACCCGAGCCACAACCTATATCAACCCTGCACAACCTATAGATAATAGCATGTTATTTGACTGATGTGAATCCTTCTCCCTCTCAATCGTCTGTTATCAATTCTCTCTCTCTCTCTCTCTCTCTCTCTCTCTCTCTAGAGTCCCCATCATGCGAAACGCTCAAGACATCATGATGACAGTTCGTCACGGCCTCTTCAGAACCCAGGCCCACTGGGCTCATTCCCTCGTGTATGGGGGATCGAGAGACATTGGAGCTTCTGTGGAGTTACAGGAGGACTCGGGCATAGCACCGGAGCTCCTACAAGGAAAAAAGCCCATGCACAAGAAAAGCAACACTTTTTTTTTTATAAACTGCTGAAAAAATAATCTCTTCAAACGCACTTCTCGCATAGTCTATTTTCCCAGAAAAAGAAAAAAGACATTTTCGATTTAATAAAATGAAGCTTTTTCTTATGGTGCCTGCCGGGCCTATATATATATAATATATAATATATATATATATATATATATATATATATATATATATATATATATAACATTGTAACAATGATTACAGATTCAGTCACCTCTGTCTGTCGCTGCGTCGCACAAAGAAATCGGGGGTATATATATAATATATATATATATAACATTGGAATTTGGGCCTCTTCATAAGCTAAGCTTTGCCATTGCAGTGTGTCACATGAGCACTAGGGCGCGTGCGTTAAAAGGCCCCTAATTTATTGTTTTATTTCGCGATTGCCTTAACCAAGAATCCAAGATCGTGGATAAATGTAGCGACGAAACTCGCGGAAAAGGATATCCTACTAGCCGGCGACATAATTTAGCGGCAATGATCGCCGAGGTACATACTCGGCGCCGACGACAAGCAGCTGATTTGGCGAGAGACCCGCTAGACTTGGCGCGAACCCCCTCCCCTGTACACTGTGCTGCTTAATCTCAGGAGACCGTAAAGGCCGGCGTTGCGACGGCCGGACGGCAATAGCCCTCTCAGCGGCCATCGCCGCCGTCAGTCAGTCAGTCTCACCGTCAGCTTCGTCGGAGGTTTCAGTGTTCGAAACTTCGATCAAACCGAGGTCCGAGGCGCGTTTGTGATTCCTGAAACCTCTACAACCTCAGTCACCTCTGTCTGTCGTCGCAGCTCGCTGCGTCGGAGGTTTCAGTGTTCGAAACTTCGATCAAACCGAGGTCCGAGGCGCGTTTGTGATTCTTGAAACCTCTGCAACCTCAGTCACCTCTGTCTATCGTCGCAGCTCGCTGCGTCGCACAAAGAAATCGGGGGTATATATATATAATATATATATATATATAAAACATTGCAACAATATAATCAGATTCAGTCACCTCTGTCTGTCTCGCTGCGTCGCACAAAGAAATCGGGGTCCGGGGAGCGGTCAGAGCAACGGTCGACCTCACAGGCTGTGGTAGCAGGCGTGGCCAACCGGAGACACCATCGTTTCCACAGCGTCAACTCGGGCCTCAGGAAGCGGTCTAGCTCGCGAGGGTGAGGATGCTGGTTCCGGCAGTGAGTGAGTGGACTGTAAGCGTCGAGAGTGAGCGATAAGATAATAACTCCATAATTTATAGTTGAAAATATAAACGTTAGATTCTATAACGATTAAAATAAACGTTTTAAAACGTTTACATAACGTTTATTTTTTATTTATATTAATTTTTATAATATATATATAA